>NC_080378.1:111310579-111526351 GCF_014773155.1 Arachis stenosperma
TAAAGTTTGCTCGTCCTCGAGCAAAAAGAAAAGAAGAGTAGAAGAAGAAGAGAATATGTGAGAGAGGGAGGGAAAGTAGTTTCGGCTATATGGGAGAAGAAGGTGTTTGTGATGTGTGAAAATGTAAAAGAAAAGAAGGGTATTTATAGGGAGGGGTGGGTTGGTTTTTCGGCCATTTTGGGTGGGAAAGGGTGGGAATTGAATTTGAATGTAATGGAGGTAGGTGGGTGTATGGAAGAGGGGTTGATGTGAATGGTGAATGGGGTAATTGGGAAGAGGAATGAGGTGATAGGTGAAGGTTTTTGGGAAGTGTGACATTGAAAATGAGATTTGGATTAGAAGAGTGTGATTAGGATAAAGAAAAGGTAGGTGAGGATCCTGTGGGGTCCACAGATCCTGAGTGGGGGATCCTGTGGGTCCACAGATCCTGAGGTGAAAAGAAATACCATTCCTTCACCCTATAGGCATGTAACATGCCTTCATGCAACATTCTGGCGTTCAAACGCCCATTGATGCACGTTCTGGGCGTTAAACGCCCATGTTATGCATCTTTTCTGGCGTTGAACGCCAGTTTCATGCTTGTTTTCTGGCGTTCAGCACCAGATTGTCCTCTGTGTGCGCATCCTGGCGTTTAACGCCAGGTTGTTGCTTGTTTTTGGGCGTTCAGCGCCAGAATGGTGCTCTGTTCTGGTGTTGAACGCCAGATAGATGCACCTTACTGGCGTTGACGCCAGCCTGTGCTGCCTCCAGGGTGAAAAAAATTTTTTTTTCTTCTGTTTTTTGACTCTGTTTTATTTTTTTTTTTTTTTCGTGACTCCTCATGATCATGTACCTAATTCAACACAAAATACACCAAAACAAAATAAAATAAAATTAGATAAATAAAATTGGGTTGCCTCCCAACAAGCGCTTCTTTAATGTCCATAGCTTGACAGTGGCTCTCATGGAGCCACCAGGTGATCAGGTCAATTTAAGTGTGGTATTCCCAACACCAAACTTAGAGTTTGGATATGGGGTTTGAACACAAACTTAGAGTTTGGTTGTGGCCTCACAACACCAAACTTAGAGTTTGACTGTGGAGGCTCTTCTTGACCTTGAACTGAGAGAAGCTCTTCATGCTTACTCTCTTTTGTCACAGAGGGATGGCCATGTGCCTTAAACACAAGGTAGTCCCCATTCAATTGAAGGACTAACTCACCTCTGTTGACATCTATCACAGCTCCTGCTGTGGCTAGGAAAGGTCTTCCTAGGATGATGCATTCATCATCTTCCTTCCTAGTGTCTAGGATTATGAAATCAGTAGGGATGTAAAGGCCTTCAACCTTTATTAGCACGTCCTCTACTATTCCATAAGCTTGTCTCACTGACTTGTCTGCCAGTTGTAATGAGAACAAGGCAGGTTGTACCTCAATGATCCCCAGCTTCTCCATTACAGAGAGTGGCATAAGATTTATCCCTGACCCCCAGATCACATAGAGCTTTTTCAAAGCTCATGGTGCCTATGGTACAAGGTATTAGAAACTTGCCAGGATCTTGTTTCTTTTGAGGTAGAGTTTTCTGAATCCAAGTATCTAGTTCACTAATAAGCAAGGGAGGTTCACTTTCCCAGGTCTCATTACCAAACAGCTTGGCATTCAGCTTCATGATAGCTCCTAAATATAGAGCAGCTTGCTCTCCAATCACATCTTCATCCTCTTCAGAGGAAGGATAGTCTTCAGAGCTCATGAATGGCAGAAGGAGGTTCAATGGAATCTCTATGGTCTCTGTATGAGCCTCAGATTCCTTTGGATCCTTAATAGGAAACTCCTTCATGCTTGGGGGACGTCCCAGGAGGTCTTCCTCCTTAGGATTTTCGTCCTCTCCTCCTCCCTTGTGCATTCGGCCACATTGACTATGTCAATGGCCTTGCACTCTCCTTTTGGATTCTCTTCTGTATTGCTTGGGAGAATACTGGGAGGAGTTTCAATGACTTTCTTGCTCAGCTGGCCCACTTGTGCCTCCAGATTTCTGATGGAGGATCTGGTTTCATTCATGAAACTGAAAGTGGCCTTTGACAGATCAGAGACTATATTAGCTAAATTAGAATTATTTTGTTTCAGAGTTTTCTGTCTGTTGCTGAGAAGATGATGGATATGGCTTACTATTATTCAGCCTTGTACGTCCACCATTGTTAAAACCTTGTTGAGGTTTTTGTTGATCCTTCCAGGAGAAATTTGGATGATTTCTCCATGATGAGTTATAGGTGTTTCCATAAGGTTCACCTAAGTAATTAACCTCTGCCATGGCAGGGTTTTCAGGATCATAAGCTTCTTCAGAAGCTGCCTCTCTATTACTGTTGGATGCATGTTGCAATCCATTCAGATTTTGAGAGATCATGTTGACCTGTTGAGTCAACACTTTGTTCTGAGCCAGTATGGCATTCAGAGCATCAATTTCAAGAACTCCTTTCTTCTGAGGTACCCCATTATTCACGGAATTCCTCTCAGAGGTGTACATAAACTGGTTGTTTGCAACCATGTCAATGAGTTCTTGAGCCTCTTCAGGCGTTTTTCTTCAGGTGAATAGATCCACCTGCAGAATGGTCCAATGACATTTTCGAAAATTCAGAGAGACCATAATAGAATATATCTAATATGGTCCATTCTGAAAACATGTCAGATGGACATCTTTTGGTCAGCTGCTTGTATCTTTCCCAAGCTTCATAGAGGGATTCACCATCTTTTTGTTTGAAGGTTTGAACATCCACTCTCAGCTTGCTCAGCTTTTGAGAAGGAAAGAATTTATCTAAGAATGCAGTGACAAGCTTATCCCATGAGTCCAGGCTATCCTTGGGTTGTGAATCCAACCAAACTCTAGCTCTGTCTCTTACAGCAAAAGGGAAAAGCATGAGTCTGTAGACTTCAGGATCAACTCCATTAGTCTTTACAGTCTCACAGATCTGCAAGAACTCAGTTAAAAACTGGTAAGGATCTTCAGATGGAAGTCCATAAAACTTGCAGTTTTGTTGCATTAAAGCAACTAGTTGAGGCTTAAGCTCAAAGTTATTGGCTCCAATGGCAGGAATGGAGATGCTTCTTCCATCAAACTTGGACATTGGCTTTGTGAAGTCTCCAAGCATTCTCCTTGCATTATTATTATTATTTTCTTCTGCCATCTCTTTCTCTTGTTCGAAAATTTCTAGAAGGTCTCTTCTGGATTGTTGTAATTTAGCTTCTTTTAATTTTCTCTTCAGAGTCCTTTCAGGTTCTGGATCATTTCAACAAGAGTGCCTTTATCCCTGTTCCTGCTCATATGAAAAGAAGAAAACAAGAAAAGAAAAGGAATCCTCTATGTCACAGTATAGAGATTCCTTTATGTTAGTAGAAAAAGAAAAGGGGTAGAAGAAGAGGGGGAGACAAAGAATGTAATGTAATGGAAGAAACACAACTGTGAGGATGGCAGAGATGTGAGATGAGATGTTAGGATATGAATGAAGAGAGGTGAAGAGAAGTGTTAGTAATTAAATAATTAAATAGAAGAAGAAAAGAGGAGGGAGGTTTCGAAAATAATTTTGAAAAAGAGTTAGTGATTTTCGAAAATTAAAGATAAATTGTAATTAAAATTAAAACATGAAACAATTAATTAATTAAAAAGAATTTTTGAAAAAGAGAGAGATATTTTCGAAAATAGGAAAGAGAAAAGTAGTTAGGTGGTTTTGAAAAAGATAAGAAACAAACAAAAAGTTAGTTAGTTGATTGAAAAAGATTTGAAATCAAAATTGAAAAAGATAAGAAGATAGCAAGTTAGATAAGATATTTTGAAATCAAATTTTGAAAAAGATAAAAATTTTTTTTGAAAAAGATAAATTAAAAGATAAAAAGATTTAATTCAAAAATAATTTGAAATTATTTATTTCACTAACAAGAAACTACAAGATAAGATTCTAGAACTTAAAGATTGAACCTTTCTTAACAAGAAAGTAACAAACTTCAAATTTTTGAACCAATCACATTAATTATTAGTGAATTTTCGAAAATTACATATAAAGATAAGAAAAAGATTTTGAAAAATAATTTGAAAAAGATTTTTGAAATTTTTCGAAAATAAATAAAATTGAAAGAGATATGATTTTCGAAAAAGATTTTGAAAAGATAAGATTTTTAAAATTTGAAATTTTGACTTGACTTGTAAGAAACAACTAATTTTGAAAATTTTTGACCAAGTCAATCCCAAAATTTCGAAATTTTGGAGGGAATTAAGGAAAAGATATTTTTGATTTTTAAATTTTTAGTTATGAAAGAGAAAAACAACAAAAATACTCAATGCATGAAATTTTTAGATCAAAACAATGAATGCATGCAAGAATGCTATGAATGTCAAGATGAACACCAAGAACACTTTGAAGATCATGATGAACATCAAGAACATAAATTTGAAAAATTTTTGATGCAAAGAAAACATGCAAGACACCAAACTTAGAAATTTTTAATGCATGAAAAATATGAATGCAAAAATGCACATGAAAAACAAGAAAAGACACAAAACAAGAAAACATCAAGATCAAACAAGAGGACTCATCAAGAACATCTTGAAGATCATGAAGAACACTATGAATGCATGGATTTTCGAAAAATGCAAAAAAAATTTTTAAAACATGCGATTGACACCAAACTTAAAAATTAACACAAGACTCAAACAAGAAACACAACATATTTTTTATTTTTTATGATTTTCTAAATTTTTATTAATTATTTTCGAAAATAAAGTTTTGAAAAACGAAAAATAAAAGAAAAATTTTGAAAAAGATTTTTGAAAAAGAAAATTACCTAATCTGAGCAACAAGATGAACCGTCAGTTGTCCATACTCGAACAATCCCCGGCAACGGCGCCAAAAACTTGGTGGACGAAATTGTGATCACTGTTCTTTGATCTGATTCATTGTAATTGGATTTATTCAATAATTGTCCTTATTTGAAGTCACAACTCCGTTCAACTAACCAGCAAGTGTACTGGGTCGTCCAAGTAATAACCTTACGTGAGTAAGGGTCGAATCCACAGAGATTGTTGGTATGAAGCAAGCTATGGTCACCTTGCAAATCTCAGTTAGGGAGATTAAACATTTGTAATAGTGATAATTGGATTGTAAATAAAAAGGAATAATGAAAAGGGATAGGAGACTTATGCAGATTCATTGGTAGGAATTTCAGATAAGCGGAATGGAGATGCTGTAGAGCTCTCGGACGCCTGCCTTCCCATTGCTTCTACTCAATCCTTCTTACTCCTCTCCATGGCAAGCTTTGTATAGGGGTTCACCATCAGCTGTGGCTACTTTCATTCCTCTCGGGGAAATATCCTATGCGGCTGTCACTCGCATAGCTAACCAGTCTGGAGGCATCACCCATGGCTGATGGCTACATCCCATCCTCGCAGTGAAAGCTAATGCTCACGCACTCTGTCACAGTACGGCCAATCACCGGTTGGTTCCCGCTTCCTACTGGAATAGAATCCCTCTTTTGCGTTTGTCACTAACGCCCAGCAGGTTGCAAGTTTGAAGCACGTCACAGTCATTTATGATCGGAATCCTACTCGGAATACCACAGACAAGGTGAGACTTTCCGGATTCCCAGGATCCTACTCGGAACACCACAGACAAGGTTGGACTTTCCGGATCCAGATAAATGCCGCCATCTATCTAGCTTATACCACGAAGATTCTGTTGGGGAATCTAAGAGATATACATTCAAGCCTTGTTGCATGTAGAACGGAAGTGGTTGTCAATCACGCGCGTTCATGAGTGAGAGTGATGATGAGGGTTATTAACTCATCATCATTCATCATGTTCTTGAGTACGAATGAATATCTTGGAATAAGAATAAGATAGAGATTTGAATAAAAGAAACTAGAACTTCATTAATCTTTGAGGTACAGCAGAGCTCCACACCCTTAATCTATGGTGTGCAGAAACTCCACCGTTGAAAATACATAAGTGAAAGAAGGTCAGGCATGGCCGAATGGCCAGCCCCCCTAAACGTGATCAATAGTCTCTTAGGATGAAGAATAAAACAAAACTGAGACCAAAGATGTCTAATACAATAGATAAATGTCCTATATATACTAGACTAGCTACTAGGGTTTACATGAGTAAGTAATTGATGCATAAATCCACTTCCGGGACCCACTTGGTGTGTGCTTGGGCTGAGCTTGATCTATCCACGAGCTGAGGCTTCTCTTGGAGTTGAATTTCGAGTTATGATGTGCTTTGGGCGTTCAACTCCGGATTATGACGTTTTTCTGGCGTTTAACTCCAGAAAGGAGCGTGTACTTGGCGTTCAACGCCAATTTGCGTCGTCATTCTTCGAATAAAGTATGGACTATTATATATTGCTGGAAAGCCCTGGATGTCTACTTTCCAACGCCGTTGAGAGCGCGCCATTTAGAGTTCTGTAGCTCCAGAAAATCCAATTCGAGTGCAGGGAGGTCAGATTCCAACAGCATCAGCAGTCCTTTTGTCAGCCTTCTTCAGAGTTTTGCTCAAATCCCTCAATTTCAGTCAGAATTTACCTGAAATCACAGAAAAACACACAAACTCATAGTAAAGTCCAAAAATGTGAATTTTAACATAAAAACTAATGAAAACATCCCTAAAAGTAGCTTAATCATCCTAAAAACTACATAAAAACAATGCCAAAAAGCGTACAAATTATCCGCTCATCACCTATCAAATCCCATCTTTCTCTTCACCACTCACATCCATCCTTCATAAAACCCCACCTACCTCACCCTTCAAATTCAAACCACTTTCCCTCCCAAACCCACCCATACATAACCGAACCATGAGCCCCCCTCTCCTATATAAACCCTTCTTCACCCCTTCATTTTCACACAACCTAAACACCACTTCTCCCCCTCTTTGGCCGAACACAATGCCATTCCCTTCTTCCTCATTTCTTCTTCTTCTACTCTCTTCTTTCTTCTTTTGCTCGAGGACGAGCAAACCTTTTAAGTTTGGTGTGGTAAAAGCATTGCTTTTTGTTTTTCCATAACCATTTATGGCATCCAAGGCCGGAGAAACCTCTAGAAAGAGGAAAGGGAAGGCAAAAGCTTCCACCTCTGAGTCATGGGAGATGGAGAGATTCATCTCAAGGGTGCATCAAGACCACTTCTATGAAGTTGTGGCTTTGAAGAAGGTGATCCCCGAGGTCCCTTTTTCACTCAAAAAGAGTGAATATCCGGAGATCCGACATGAGATCCGAAGAAGAGGTTGGGAAGTTCTTACCAACCCCATTCAACAAGTCGGAATCTCAATGGTTCAAGAGTTCTATGCCAATGCATGGATCACCAAGAACCATGATCAAAGTGTGAACCCGGATCCAAAGAATTGGCTTACTATGGTTCGGGGGAAATACTTGGATTTTTGTCCGGAAAATGTAAGGTTGGCTGATAAACCACTCGAAGATAGTCCATACTTTGCCCAAGATTTGATGGCCCAAATTGGCGTTCAAAGTCACCTTCAGAATTCCCAGCGTTAAACGTCGGAACTGGCACCAAAATGGGAGTTAAACGCCCAAACTGGCACAAAAGCTGGCGTTTAACTCCAAGAAGAGTCTCTACACGAAAATGCTTCAATGCTCAGCCCAAGCACACACCAAGTGGGCCCGGAAGTGGATTTTTATGTCATTTACTCATCTCTGTACACCCTAGGCTACTAGTTCTCTATATATAGGACCTTTTGCTATTGTATTTTACATCTTGGGATCTTAGATCATCTTTAGGTCTTTGAATCCTTTGATCACTGGGGGCTGGCCTCACGGCCATGCCTAGACCTTGTTCTTATGTATTTTCAACGGTGGAGTTTCTTCACACCATAGATTAAGGTGTGGAGCTCTGCTGTACCTCGAGTATTAATGCAATTACTATTGTTCTTCTATTCAATTCCGCTTGTTCTTGTTCCAAGATATCACTTGTTCTTCAACTTGATGAATGTGATGATCCGTGACACTCATCATCATTCTCACCTATGAACGTGTGACTGACAACCACCTCCGTTCTACCTTAGATTGGGTGAATATCTCTTGGATTCCTGATACACGATGCATGGTTGATCGCCTGACAACCGAGCGCTCGCCTGACAAACGAGCCAGCCATTCCGTGAGATCAGAGTCTTCGTGGTATAGGCAAGAACTGATGGAGGCATTCAAGAGAATCCGGAAGGTCTAACCTTGTCTGTGGTATTCTGAGTAGGATTCAATGATTGAATGACTGTGACGTGCTTCAAACTCCTGAGGGCGGGGCGTTAGTGACAGACGCAAAAGAATCACTGGATTCTATTCCGGCCTGATTGAGAACCGACAGATGGATAGCCGTGCCGTGACAGGGTGCATTGAACATTTCCACTGAGAGGATGGGAGGTAGCCACTGACAACGGTGAAACCTTGCATAAGCTTGCCATGGAAAGGAGTAAGAAGGATTGGATGAAGACAGTAGGAAAGCAGAGAGACGGAAGGGACAAGCATCTTCATACGCTTATCTGAAGCTCTCACCAATGATATACATAAGTATCTCTATCTTTATCTTTATGTTTTATTCATCATCTATACCCATTTGAGTCTGCCTGACTAAGATTTACAAGGTGACCATAGCTTGCATCATACCAACAATCTCCGTGGGATCGACCCTTACTCGCGTAAGGTTTATTACTTGGACGACCCAGTGCACTTGCTGGTTAGTTGTGCGGAGTTGTGATAGAGAGTTGAGATTGCAATGAGCGTACCATGTTGATGGCGCCATTGATGATCACAATTTCGTGCACCACCTTCCTAGCCACAGTAAGAGCTGTGATTGATGTGGACAGAGGAGAGTTAGTCCTGCAACTGAATGAGGACTACCTTGTGTTTAAGGCTCAAGGATCTTCCTCTGTAACCATGGAGAAGAAGCATGAAAAGCTTCATCCAATTCTCTCCATACAGAGTCAAGAAGAGCCCCCATATTCAAACTCTAAGTTTGGTGTTGGGAGGCCACAATCATGCTCTGAGTATCTGTGAAGCTCTGTAAGAGCTTCCTGTCAAGCTATTGACATTAAAGAAGCGCTTATTGGGAGGCAACCCAATTTTATTTATCTATATTAATTACTTTTTCATTTTATTTTCCATTGTTAGTTTATGTTTTCTTTAGGTTGATGATCATGTGGAGTCATAAAAACAGCTGCAAAATTAAAGCGGAATTAAAAAATAGCACACCCTGGAGGACAGGCTTACTAGCGTTTAAACGCCAGTAAGGATAGCAGAATTGGCGTTTAACGCCCAGTCTGGCAGCATTCTAGGCGTTAAACACCAGAATGGGCAGACAGACTGGCGTTTAATGCCAGAAAAGGGTGTCTGGTGTCTGGCTGGTGTTAAACGCCAGAAAGGGGCATCATCCTGGCGTTTAACGCCAGAATGGGTAGCAGAGCTGGCGTTAAACGCCAGAAATGGCACACAGAGGGCGTTTAAACGCCAGAAAGGTGCAGGGATGAGAAATCCTTGACACCTCAGGATCTGTGGACCCCACAGGATCCCCACTACCCCAACTCACTCTCTCTCCTCTTCACACCTTTCCATAACACTCTTCCCCAAACACCCTTCACCTATCAAATCCTACCTTCTTCCCCATAATCTCTTCACCACTCACATCCATCCACTATTCCCCAAAAACCCATCATAAAATCCCATCTACCTCACCATTCAAATTTAAAATACTTCCCTCCCAAACCCCATCCCTCTCACACGGATTCCCTCTCTCCCTTACACTATAAATACCCCCTCTTTACTCCTCCACTTTCACACATCACAAACACTTCTCTCCCCCCTTGGCCGAACCACTCACCCCTCTATCTCCTCCATTTCTTCTTCTTCTCCTCCTTTCTTTCTTCTTTTGCTCGAGGACGAGTAAACCTTTTTAAGTTTGGTGTGGGAAAAAGCTCTGCTTTTTGTTTTTCCATAACCATTAATGGTACCTAAGGCCGGAGAAACCTCTAGAAAGAGGAAAGGGAATCCAGTTGCTTCCACCTCCGAGTCATGGGAGATGGAGAGATTCATCTCAAAGGTCCATCAAGACCACTTCTATGAAGTTGTGGCCAAGAAAAGGTTGATCCCCGAGATCCCTTTCATGCTCAAAAAGAGTGAATATCCAGAGATCCGATGTGAGGTTCGGAGAAGAGGTTGGGAAGCTCTCACCAACCCCATCCAACAAGTTGGAATCTTAATGGTTCAAGAATTCTATGCTAATGCATGGATCATTAAGAACCATGATCAAAGTATTGACCCGAACCTAAAGAATTGGCTCACAATGGTTCGGGAGAAATACTTGGATTTCAGTCTGAAAACTGTGAGGTTGGCTGATAAACCACTATTTTATGGTTTATCTTGTGCTCAATTGAGTGGGTTTTATCAACTCTTTACCCATTTATTCATACTATTTGCATGGTTTTACATTTGCCTTCCTAATTATGTGCTTTGATTGAAAACATGCTTCTTTGGCCTTAAGTTCCCTATGTTTAATCCTCTCTTATTACCATTAGATGCCTTGATATGTGTGTTAAGTGATTTCAGAGATTACAGGACAGGAATGGCTCAGAGGATGGAAAGGAAGCATGCAAAAGTAGAAGGAATACAAGAAGTTGGAGAAATTGCTAAGCTGTCCAGCCTGACCTCTTCTCACTCAAACGGCTATAACTTTAGCTACAGAGGTCCAAATGACGCGGTTTTAGTTGCGTTGGAAAGCTAACGTCCGGGGCTTCGATTTGATATATAATATGCCATAGTTACCTGGTGGACGAAATTGTGATTCATATGTTTATGTAAAATTCATCACTTTTTTTTCCCTGGCAATGGCGCCAAAAACTTGGTGCCAATACCATGGTTCACAACTTCGCACAACTAACCAGCAAGTGCACTGGGTCGTCCAAGTAATACCTTACGTGAGTAAGGGTCGATCCCACAGAGATTGTTGGTATGAAGCAAGCTATGGTCATCTTGTAAATCCCAGTCAGGCGGATTTAACTAATTTAAGAGATTATTGGTTTAAATATGATTAATAAAATAAATAGAAAATAAAGATAAAGTTACTCATGTAATTCCATGGTGGGAATTTCAGATAGGTGCATGGAGATGCTTGTCCCTGTTGAATCTCTGCTTTCCCACTACTTTCATCCAATTCTTCTTACTCCTTTCCATGGCAAGCTGTATGTAGGGCATCACCGTTGTCAATGGCTACATCCCATCCTCTCAGTGAAAATGGTCCAAATGCTCTATACAGCACGGCTAATCATCTGTCGGTTCTCAATCAGGTTGGAGTAGAATCCCTTGATTCTTTTACGTCTGTCACTAACGCCCAGCCTTCAGGAGTTTGAAGCTCGTCACAGTCATTCAATCCCAGAATCCTACTCGGAATACCACAGACAAGGTTAGACTTTCCGGATTCCCATGAATGTCGCCATCAATTCTAGCTTATACCACGAAGATCCTGATTAAGGAATCCAAGAGATATGCGCCCGGTCTAAGGTAGAACGGAAGTGGTTGTCAGTCACGCGCGTTCATAGGTAAGAATGATGATGAGTGTCACGGATCATCACATTCATCAAGGTGAAGTGCAACAAATATCTTAGGACAGAAATAAATGAAGTTTATAGGAAAAGAGTAGTAATTGCATTGAAACTTGAGGTACAGCAGAGCTCCACACCCTTAATCTACGGTGTGTAGAAACTCCACCGTTGAAAATACATAAGTGAAAGGTTCAGGCATGGCCGAGAGGCCAGCCCCCAAAACGTGATCAATAATCTCCTAAGATGAAGAATAAAATAAAACTGAGACCAAAGATATCTAGTACAATAGTAAAAGGTCCTATATATACTAGATTAGCTACTAGGGTTTACAGAAGTAAGTAATTGATGCATAAATCCACTTCTGGGGCCCACTTGGTGTATGTTTGGGCTGAGCTTGGTTTATCCACGAGCTGAGGCTTTTATTGGAGTTGAACGCCAAGTTGTAACGTGTTTCTGGCGTTCAACTCTGGGTCGTGACGTGTTTCTGGCGTTTGACTCCAGACAACAGCATGGAACTGGCGTTGAGCGCCAGTTTACGTCGTCAATTCCCGAATAAAGTATGGACTATTATATATTGCTGGAAAGCTCTGGATGTCTACTTTCCAAAGCCGTTGAGAGAGCGCCATTTGGAGTTCTGTAGCTCCAGAAAATCCATTTTGAGTGCAGGGAGGTCAGATTCCAACAGCATCAGCAACCCTTTTGTCAGCCTTTTTCAGAGTTTTGCTCAGGTCCCTCAATTTCAGCCAGAAATTATCTGAAATCACAGAAAAATACACAAACTCATAGTAAAGTCTAGAAATTTGAATTTAACATAAAAACTAATAAAAACATCCCTAAAAGTAGCTTGAACTTACTAAAAACTACCTAAAAACAATGCCAAAAAGCGTATAAATTATCCGCTCATCATTGCCCTGACGATAGGCGATGCGAACGCATCACCCACGCAGCCGCGTCGCAGTGACAGAAATTCAGCATGTTTGAATTTGCAACCAGCGAATTCTGGGCTGTTTTTGACCCAGTTCTCGGCCCAGAAAACACAGATTAGAGGCTATAAAGTGGGGGAATGCATTCATTCATGAACACAAGCTTTTATATTCACAATTTTAGGATTTAAATGTAGTTTTTAGACCGAGAGGTTCTCTCCTCTCTCTTAGGATTAGGATTATGATTTCTCTTAGTTTTAGGAGTGACTCTCGATCCCAGGTGATGTGCATAAACTTGTTATGCTACGATTTTAGGAAATTGCACAAACGGCAAAATTCCTTCCGGCAAGTGCACCGGTTATCGTCAAGTAAAAACTCACAATAGAGTGAGGTCGAATCCCACAAGGATTGGTTGAATGAGCAATTCGAATTAGAAGTTTTATTAGTTGAGCGGAATCAACTTTTGGATGTGAATTGCATAAAGTAAATGTGGCAGGAAACGTAAATTGCAAGGAATTGAAATTGCATAAACTTAAATTGCGAGAATTAAGGTGCGAGAAAGTAAATTGCTGAAATCAAAAGGGACGGGGTGATTGCATGAAATTAATGGCAGAATGTAAAAGAAAGTGTAGATCAGAAATGGGGAGTTCATTGGGTGTTAGGAGATATTGAGATCTCCGAATCAAAACATTTTTTTTATCTCTTCCTCAACCAATGCATTCATTGAATTTTGCTTGGCAATCTTATATGATTGGATCCCAATCCCTTAGCTCACCAATTCTCTCTAAAAACAAACAAATTCCCAATCCCTTGGTTTAAATGTTCATAAGAAGAGATGATGCTCGATCACTGATTATACCACACAGTTTCATGAACCACAATTTGGTAGGATTACATGTCACAATATCCATCCAAACCCCAATCCAATTCACTGTGAGAAAGCTTCTCTAGCATGAATCCATCATTCCTTTCCCAAGGTTCCGAAGGATTCCAATTATGGGTAGTTTCTTTCCCAAGACAACTACCCAATGGAGTTAGATCGAGAAGCTTTCTAACAAAATTCAAGAGAAAAGATTGAAGAAGAAGATAAAACTATTATTGATTCATTGAATTACAATAGAGCTCCCTAACCCAATGAAAGGGGTTTAGTGAGTCATAGCTCTGAATTCAATTCCAAAAGATGAAAAAAAGTTCCAAAGTGTCAAAGTCCTAACTAACGTAAATTCTATCCTATTTATACACTTTCTAAATTGAGCTTCTGTTGTGTTTCTTGGGCTTTGAGGCCTTTCCCTGAATTCCTTTTGCTTTTGGGTTTATGGTCCATAATCCTGATGAGGCTATGATTCAAATCTGTAACATTCATTGAGCAAACTTAGTGATAAACAAGTAATGACACAAGACTCAACAAATGGATGCTCCAGACTCATCAATTCTTCAAGCCCAATCCCATAAACCATGATATTCAATTGGGTTTCATACCATAATACGTTTAAGTTAATAATTGTGCTCAAATGCTAACTTAAACTTCAATATATTTGGCCCAGAAACCCTTTCAAAAGGTGGCGTTTAAGTTGAAGTTTAAGTTTCAGTTTAAGGTTAAACTGAAACTTAAACGTGGAATTGGAAGAAAGCAACCCAGGAGTGTAAAATGTCGAACACGTTTAAGCTTCAGTTTAAGGTTAAACTGAAGCTTAAACGTGGAAATGAAGAAAACAACCCTGGAGGAGCAATTGGGTTGAACACGTTTAACCTCCAGTTTAAGGTTAAACTGGAGGTTAAACGTGGAAAATGAAAAGGCAACCCTGGAGGAGAGAAATAGTCGAACACGTTTAACCTCTAGTTTGAGGTTAAACTGGAGGTTAAACGTGGAAATGCTCCTGGTGCCTCTCTTGCTTCTGGTGTTTAACCTCCAGTTTAAGGTTAAACTGGAGGTTAAACGTGGAATTGCTCCTTGGTGAGAAAAGTGTCGAACACGTTTAACCTCCAGTTTGAGGTTAAACTGGAGGTTAAACGTGGAAATACTCCTTTGGTTCAATACTCATTCTGGCGTTTAACCTTCAGTTTAAGGTTAAACTGGAGGTTAATGATGAGCGGATAATTTGTATGCTTTTTGGCATTGTTTTTAGTATGTTTTTAGTATCTTTTAGTTAGTTTTTAGTATATTTCTATTAGTTTTTAATTAAAATTCACTTTTCTGGACTTTACTATGAGTTTGTGTGTTTTTCTGTGATTTCAGGTATTTTCTGACTGAAATTGAGGGTCCTGAGCAAAAATCTGATCCAGAGACTGAAAAGGACTGCAGATGCTGTTGGATTCTGACCTCCCTGCACTCAAAGTGGATTTTCTGGAGCTACAGAAGCCCAATTGGCGCGCTCTCAACGGCATTGGAAAGTAGACATCCTGGGATTTCCAGCAATATATAATAGTCCATACTTTGCCCAAGATTTGATGGCCCAAACCAGCGCTCAAATTCACCTATAGAAATTCCAGCGTTAAACGCCGGAACTGGCATAAAATTTGGAGTTAAACGCCCAAACTGGCATGAAAGCTGGCGTTTAACTCCAGAAAAGGTCTCTACACGAAATTCCTTCATTGCTCAGCCCAAGCACACACCAAGTGGGCCCGGAAGTGGATTTTTCTGTCATTTACTCATTTCTGTAAACCTTAGGATACTAGTTTACTACTTACAGGACCTTTTTACATTGTAATCAGCACCGGATGTGACCTTATGACATTGTACACATTTTCTTCCACAGCATGAGTCTCTAAACCCCATGGTTGGGGGTGAGGAGCTCTGCTGTGTCTTGATGGATTAATGCAATTACTACTGTTTCTTATTCAATCATGCTTGCTTCCATTCTAAGATATCACTTGTTCTTAACCCGGATGAATGTGATGACCTGTGACACTCATCATGTTCTCAACCATGAACGTGTGCCTGACAACCACCTCCGTTCTATTTTAGATTGAGTAGATATCTCTTGG
Organism: Arachis stenosperma; assembly: GCF_014773155.1. NCBI lineage: Eukaryota > Viridiplantae > Streptophyta > Magnoliopsida > Fabales > Fabaceae > Arachis > Arachis stenosperma. The sequence goes on from NC_080378.1 coordinate 111,326,045, forward strand.
GTTCTTTAATCGGAATCTTCGTGGTATAGGCAGGACCTGATGGCGGCATTCAAGAGAATCCGGAAGGTCTAAACCTTGTCTGTGGTATTCTGAGTAGGATTCAATGATTGAATGACCGTGATGTGCTTCAAACCTGTAACTGGTGCGCGAAATTGTGAACAATACTTTTTCACAACTCAAATAATCCCCGGTAATGGCTCCAAGAACTTGGTGGCTCAATACCATGGCATTACACAACTTCGCACAACTAACCAGCAAGTGCACTGGGTCGTCCAAGTAATAAACCTTACGTGAGTAAGGGTCGATCCCACGGACATTGTTAGTATTGAAGCAAGCTATGGTCATCTTGTAAATCTTAGTCAGGCAAACTCAAATATATATGATGATGAACGAAAATAACATAGAAGCTAAGGATAGTGATACTTATGTATATCATTGGTGTAAGAGCTTCAGACAAGTGTATGAAGATGCCTTCCCTTCCGTCTCTCTGCTTTCCTACTGTCTTCATCCAATCCTTCTTACTCCTTTCCATGGCAAGCTCGTGTAGGGTCTCACTGTTGTCAGCAGCTACCTCCCATCCGCGCAGTGAAAGCTAATGCACACACTCTGTCACAGTGCTGCCAATCACCGGTTTGGTTCCCTCCCCTACCGGAATAGAATAACTCTTTTGCGTCTGTCACTAACGCCCAGTAGGTTACAGGTTTGAAGCACGTCACAGTCATTCAGTCATTGAATCCTACTCAGAATACCACAGACAAGGTTTAGACCTTCCGGATTCTCTTGAATGCCGCCATCAGGTCCTGCCTATACCACGAAGATTCCGAAGAATCCAAGAGATATTCACTAAGCCTCAGATGCTTGTAGAACAAGAATAGTTGTCAGTCACCTTGTTCATGGGTGAGAATGGTGATGGGCGTCAATCATCACCTTCATCATGTTGAAGAACAAGTGATATCTTGGATAAAGAACAAGCGGAATTAAATGGAAGAACAATAGTAATTGCATTAATACTCGAGGTACAGCAGAGCTCCACACCTTAATCTATGGTGTGTAGAAACTCCACCGTTGAAAATACATAAGAACAAGGTCTAGGCATGGCCGAATGGCCAGCCTCCCAATGATCTAAGATAGCATAAAACTCAAAGATAGCTACCAAGATGTGTACTAATACAATAGTAAAAGGTCCTACTTATAGAAAACTAGTACATAGATGAGTAAATGACATAAAAAATCCACTTCCGGGCCCACTTGGTGTGTGCTTGGGCTGAGCAATGAAGAAATTTCGTGTAGAGACTCTCCTTGGAGTTAAACGCCAGCTTTGGTGCCAGTTTGGGCGTTTAACTCCCAATTAGGTGCCAGTTCCAGCGTTTAACGCTGGGATTTCTTGAGGTGACTTTGAACGCCGGTTTGGGCCATCAAATCTTGGGCAAAGTATAGACTATCATATATTGCTGGAAAGCCCAGGATGTCTACTTTCCAACGCCGTTGAGAGCTCGCCAATTGGGCTTCTGTAGCTCCAGAAAATCCGCTTCGAGTGCAGGGAGGTCAGAATCCAACAGCATCTGCAGTCCTTTTTGGTCTCTGGATCAGATTTTTGCTCAGGTCCCTCAATTTCAGCCAGAAAATACCTGAAATCACAGAAAAACACACAAACTCATAGTAAAGTCCAGAAAAGTGAATTTTAACTAAAAACTAATAAAAATATACTAAAAACTAACTAGATTATATCAAAAACATACTAAAAACAATGCCAAAAAGTATACAAATCATCCGCTCATCACAACACCAAACTTAAATTGTTGCTTGTCCCCAAGCAACTGAAAATCGAAATAGGATAAAAGGAAGAGAATATGCAATGAATTCCAAAAACATCTGTGAAGATCAGTATTAATTAGATGAGCGGGGCTTTTAACTTTTTGCCTCTGAACAGTTTTGGCATCTCAATCTATCCTTTGAAATTCAGAATGGTTGGCTTCTTTAGGAACTTAGAATCCAGATAGTGTTAATGATTCTCCTAGTAAAGTATGATGATTCTTGAACATAGCTATTTATTGAGTCTTGGCTGTGGCCCAAAGCACTCTGTCTTTCCAGTATTACCACCGGAAACATACATGCCACAGACACATAATTGGGTGAACCTTTTCAGATTGTGACTTAGCTTTGCTAAAGTCCCCAATTAGAGGTGTCCAGGGTTCTTAAGCACACTCTTATTTGCCTTGGATCACAACTCTTATTATTTTTTTTTCGTTTTCTCTTTTTTTTTCGGTTTTTTTTTTTTTTTTGAATAGCAATGCTTTTTCTTGCTTCAAGAATCATTTTATTGATTTTTCAGATCCTCAATAACATGTCTCCTTTTTCATCATTCTTTCAAGAGCCAACATTCATGAACCACAAATTCAAGATACATATGCACTGTTTAAGCATACATTCAGAGAACAAAATATTGCCACCACATCAAATAATTAAACTATTATAAAATTCAAAATTCATGCAATTCTTCCTTTTTCAATTAAGCACATTTTTATTCAAGAAAGGTGATGGATTCATAGGACATTCATAACTTTAAGGCATAGACACTAAGACACTAATGATCATAAGGCACAAGCATGGATAACATAAAGCATAAAAATCGAAAAACATAAGAATAAAGAACAAGGAAATCAAGGAATGGGTCCACCTTAGTGATGGCGGCTCTTCCTTGCTTTTGAAGGTCCTATGGAGTGCTTGAGCTCCTCAATGTCTCTTCCTTGCCTTTGTTGCTCCTCTCTCATGATTCTTTGTTCTTCTCTAATTTCATGGAGGAGAATGGAGTGTTCTTGGTGCTCCACCCTTAGTTGTCCCATATTGGAACTCAACTCTCCTAGGGAGGTGTTTACTTGCTCCCAATAGTTTTGTGGAGGAAAGTGCATCCCTTGAGGAATCTCAGGGATCTCATGATGAGTGGGATCTCTTGTGTACTCCATCCTTTTCTTAGTGATGGGCTTGTCCTCATGAATCTTGCTTCCATTGTGCGCCCTCTTCACATATGACTGTGAGGACTTGGTCCAACCTTTGATCAAAGTTGACCCTTCTAGTGTAAGGATGCTCATCTCCTTGCATCATAGGCAAGTTGAACGCCACCCTCACACTTTCCGGACTAAAATCCAAGTATTTCCCCCGAACCATAGTAAGATAATTCTTTGGATCCGGGTTCACACTTTGGTCATGGTTCTTGGTGATCCATGCATTGGCATAGAACTCTTGAACCATCAAGATTCCGACTTGTTGAATGGGGTTGGTAAGTACTTCCCAACCTCTTCTTCGGATCTCATGGCGGATCTCCGGATATTCACCCTTTTTGAGTGAAAAGGGGACTTCGGGGATCACCTTCTTCAAGGCCACAACTTCATAGAAGTGGTCTTGATGCACCCTTGAGAGGAATCTATCCATCTCCCATGACTCGGAGGTGGAAGCCTTTGCCTTCCCTTTCCTCTTTCTAGAGGTTTCTCCGGCCTTGGATGCCATAAATGGTTATGGAAAAACGAAAAAGCAACGCTTTCACCACACCAAACTTAAAATGTTTGCTCGTCCTCGAGCAAAAGAAGAAGAAGAGAGTAGAAGAAGAAAGAAATGAGGAAGAGGGAGATGGTGGTGTATTCGGCCAAGGAGGTGGAGAAGTGGTGTTTAGGTAGTGGAAAATGAAGGGGTAAAGAGGGTTTATATAGGAAAGAGGGGGATGAGGGTTCGGCCATTTGAGGGTGGGTTTGGGAGGGAAAGTGGTTTGAATTTGAAGGGTGAGGTTGGTGGGGTTTTATGAAGGATGGATGTGAGTGGTGAAGAGAAAGATGGGATTTGATAGGTGAGGGGTTTTTTGGGGAAGAGGTGTTGAGGTGATTGGTGAATGGGGGAAGAAGAGAGAGTGATGGTAGGGTCCTGTGGGGTCCACAGATCCTGTAGTGTCAAGGAAAAGGCATCCTTGCACCAAATGGCATCAAAATCCACGTTTTGAGCCTTTTCTGGCGTTAAACGCCGGGCTGGTGCCCATTCCTGGCGTTTAACGCCAGGTTTTTGCCCTTTACTGGCGTTTAACGCCAGTCTGGTGCCCCTTTCTGGCGTTAAACGCCCAGAAGGTGCCAGACTGGGCGTTAAACGCCCAACTGCTAGGCTGACTGGCGTTTGAACGCCAGCAGCATCTTCCTCCAGGGTGTGCTGTTTTTCTTCCTGTTTTTCATTTTGTTTTTGCTTTTTTCATTGTTTTTGTGACTTCTTATGATCATCAACCTACAAAAAAGATAAAATAACAAAAGAAAATAGTTAACCATAAAACATTGGGTTGCCTCCCAACAAGCGCTTCTTTACTGTCATTAGCTTGACAGAGGACTCTCATGGAGCCTCAGAGATGCTCAGAACCGTGTTGGAACTTCCCAACACCAAACTTAGAGTTTGATTGTGGCCTCTCAACACCAAACTTAGAGTCTGACTGTGGGGGCTCTGTTTGGCTCTGTTTTGAGAGAAGCTCTTCATGCTTCTTCTCCATGATGACAGAGGGATATCCTTGGGCCTTAAACACCAAGGATTCTTCATTCACTTGAATGATCAACTCTCCTCTATCAACATCAATCACAGCCTTTGCTGTGGCTAGGAAGGGTCTGCCAAGGATGATGGATTCATCCATGCACTTCCCAGTCTCTAGGACTATGAAATCAGTAGGAATGTAATGGTCTTCAACCTTAACCAGAACATCCTCTACAAGTCCATAGGCTTGTTTTCGTGAGTTGTCTGCCATCTCTAGTGAGATTTTTGCAGCTTGCACCTCAAAGATCCCTAATTTCTCCATTACAGAGAGGGGCATGAGGTTTACACTTGACCCTAAGTCACAAGGCCTTCTTGAAGGTCATGGTGCCTATGGTACAAGGTATAGAAAACTTCCAGGATCCTGCCTCTTTTGAGGCAATTGCTGCCTAGACAAGTTATCCAGTTCTTTGGTGAGCAAAGGGGGTTCATCCTCCCAAGTCTCATTTCCAAATAACCTGTCATTTAGCTTCATGATTGCTCCAAGGTATTTAGCAACTTGCTCTTCAGTGACATACTCATCCTCTTCAGAGGAAGAATACTCATCAGAGCTCATGAAAGGCAGTAGTAAGTCCAGGGAATCTCTATGGTCTCAGTTTGAGCCTCAGATTCCCAAGGTTCCTCATTGGGGAACTCATTGGAGGCCAGTGGACGTCCAGTGAGGCCTTCCTCAGTGGCGTTCACTGCCTCTTCTTCCTCCCAGAATTCGGCCATATTTATGGCTTTGCACTCTCCTTTTGGATTTTCTTCAGTGTTACTTGGGGAGTGCTTGGGGGAAGTTCAGTAATTTTCTTGCTCAGCTGACCCACTTGTCCTTCCAAATTCCTAATGGAGGATCTAGTTTCAGTCATGAAACTTTGAGTGGTTTGATTAGATCAGAGACCATGGTTGCTAAGTCAGAGGTATTCTGCTTAGAGCTCTCTGTCTGTTGCTGAGAAGATGATGGAAAAGGTTTACCATTGTTAAACCTGTTTCTTCCACCATTATTATTGAAACCTTGTTGAGGTCTCTCTTGATTCTTCCATGAGAGATTTGGGTGATTTCTCCATGAAGAATTATAGGTGTTACCATAGGGTTCTCCCAGGTAATTTACCTCTTCCACTGAAGGGTTCTCAGGATCATAAGCTTCTTCCTCAGATGAAGCATCCTTAGTACTGTTTGGTGCATTTTGCATTCCAGACAGACTTTGAGAAATCAGATTGACTTGTTGAGTCAATATTTTATTCTGAGCCAAAATGGCATTCAGAGTGTCAATTTCAAGAACTCCTTTCTTCTGACTAGTCCCATTATTCACAGGATTCCTTTCAGAAGTGTACATGAATTGGTTATTTGTAACCATTTCAATCAGTTCTTGAGCCTCAGTAGGCGTCTTCTTCAGATGAAGAGATCCTCCAGCAGAGCTATCCAAGGACATCTTGGATAGTTCAGAGAGACCATCATAGAAACTACCTATGATGCTCCATTCAGAAAGCATGTCAGAGGGACATTTTCTGATTAATTGTTTGTATCTTTCCCAAGCTTCATAGAGGGATTCTCCATCCTTCTGTCTGAAGGTTTGGACTTCCACTCTAAGCTTACTCCATCTTTGTGGTGGAAAGAACTTTGCCAAGAAGGCATTGACTAGCTTTTCCCAAGAGTCCAGGCTTTCTTTAGGTTGAGAGTCCAACCATATTCTAGCTCTGTCTCTCACAGCAAAAGGGAATAGCATCAGTCTATAGACCTCAGGGTTAACCCCATTAGTCTTGACTGTGTCACAGATTTGCAAGAATTCAGCTAAGAACTGATGAGGATCTTCCATTGGAAGTCCATGGAACTTGCAATTCTGTTGCATTAGAGAAACTAATTGAGGCTTAAGCTCAAAGTTGTTTGCTCCAATGGCAGGGATAGAGATGCTTCTCCCATAGAAATCAGGAGTAGGTGCAGTAAAGTCACCAAGCACCTTCCTTGCATTGTTTGCATTATTGTTGTTTTCGGCTGCCATGTCTTCTTCTTCTTTGAAGAATTCGGTCAGGTCCTCCAAAGAGAGTTGTGCTTTGGCTTCTCTTAGTTTTCTCTTCAAGGTCCTTTCAGGTTCAGGGTCAGCTTCAACAAGAATGCCTTTGTCTCTGCTCCTGCTCATATGAAAGAGAAGAGAACAAGAAAATGTGGAATCCTCTATGTCAAAGTATAGAGATTCCTTGAGGTGTCAGAGGAAAAGAGAAATAGAAAGAAGAAGGAGAAGGAGAATTCGAACTTTACTTAGATAAGGTTCGAATTGTGCATTAAGAAGGAGTGGTACTCCATAAATAAAAGGATGTGAGAAGGAGGGAAGTAATTTTTCGAAAATTAATTAAAAGATTTGAAAACATTTTGAAAAACACTAGTTGATTTTCGAAAATCAAAGTGGAAAAGAAATCAAGTGATTTTGAAAAAGATTTTAAAATTAGAAATTAAGAGGATTTGATTGAAAACTATTTTGAAAAAAAAAAAAGATGTGGTTAAAAAGATTTGATTGAAAAGTTATGGTCTTAAAAAGATGTGATTGAGAAGATATGATTTGAAAACAATTTTAAAAGATATGATTTGAAAACAATTTGAAAAAGATTTGATTTTAAAAATTAATAACTTGCCTAACAAGAAAAGATATGATTCAAACATAAAACCTTTCTCAACAGAAAAGGCAACAATTTTTGAGATGTTCAATCAAATCATTAATTGTTAGTAAGTATCTTTTAAAAAGGAAAGAAATTGATTTTGAAAACATTTGATTGAAAAGATTTGATTTGAAAAAGATTTGATTTTGAAAAACTAAAAAAATTGATTTGAAAACAAAATCTTCCCCCTAGCACCATCCTGGCGTTAAACGCCCAGAATGGTATACATTCTGGCGTTAAACGCCCAGAATGGTATACATTCTGGCGTTTAACGCCCAAAATGCTACCTTTTTGGGCGTTAAACGCCCAACCAGGTACCCTGGCTGGCGTTTAAACGCCAGTCTGCCTTCTTCACTGGGCATTTTTGAATGCTCAGCTTTTTCTGTGTAGTTCCTCTGCAGTATGTTCTGAATCTTCAATTCTTTGTATCATTGACTTGAAAAGACACAAATTAAAAATATTTTTGGATTTTTTTAATAATCAAAATGTGACAAGAATCAAATAACAATGCATGCAAGACACCAAACTTAGCAGTTTGTGTACTACTGACACTAACAATATGAGAATGCATATGAGACACACAAAATGCTTCAAGTCAATAGAATTCAAAGATCAAAACAAAGAAATATATGCATGGATTCGAAAATTATAACAAAAACATGCATTTGACACCAAACTTAGGATGAGACACTAAACTTAAGCAAGAAACATCAAATATTTTTGGTCTTTTTATGATTTTATAAATTTTTTTGTGTTTTTTTTTTTTTTGTGTTTTTCGAAAATTAAGTAGGAAAAGGTATCAAAATTCTTAATGAGAATTCCAGGAATCAGTGCAGTGCTAGTCTAAGACTCCGGTCCAGGAATTAGACATGGCTTCACAGCCAGCCAAGCTTTCAAAGAAAGCTTCGGTCCAAAACACTAGACATGACCAAAGGTCAGCCAAATCTTAGCAGATCACTGCTCCAAGAGCAAAATTGATGAGAATCAACAAGCTCTTGTGGTGATAAGTTGAAACCTCGGTCCAATCAGATTAGACATGGCTTCTCAGCCAGCCAGATTTCAACAAATCATCATGAAACTCTAGAATTCATCTTCAAGAATTTCGAAAAAAATAATACCTAATCTAAGCAACAAGATGAACCGTTAGTTGTCCAGCCTAAACAATTCCCGGCAACGGCGCCAAAAACTTGGTGCGCGAAATTGTGAACAATACTTTTTCACAACTCAAATAATCCCCGGTAATGGCTTCAAGAACTTGGTAGCTCAATACCATGGCATTACACAACTTCGCACAACTAACCAGCAAGTGCACTGGGTCGTCCAAGTAATAAACCTTACGTGAGTAAGGGTCGATCCCACGGAGATTGTTAGTATTGAAGCAAGCTATGGTCATCTTGTAAATCTTAGTCAGGCAAACTCAAATATATATGATGATGAACGAAAATAACATAGAAGCTAAGGATAGTGATACTTATGTATATCATTGGTGTAAGAGCTTCAGACAAGTGTATGAAGATGCCTTCCCTTCCGTCTCTCTGCTTTCCTACTGTCTTCATCCAATCCTTCTTACTCCTTTCCATGGCAAGCTCGTGTAGGGTCTCACTGTTGTCAGCAGCTACCTCCCATCCGCGCAGTGAAAGCTAATGCACACACTCTGTCACAGTGCTGCCAATCACCGGTTTGGTTCCCTCCCCTACCGGAATAGAATAACTCTTTTGCGTCTGTCACTAACGCCCAGTAGGTTACAGGTTTGAAGCACGTCACAGTCATTCAGTCATTGAATCCTACTCAGAATACCACAGACAAGGTTTAGACCTTCCGGATTCTCTTGAATGCCGCCATCAGGTCCTGCCTATACCACGAAGATTCCGAAGAATCCAAGAGATATTCACTAAGCCTCAGATGCTTGTAGAACAAGAATAGTTGTCAGTCACCTTGTTCATGGGTGAGAATGGTGATGGGCGTCAATCATCACCTTCATCATGTTGAAGAACAAGTGATATCTTGGATAAAGAACAAGCGGAATTAAATGGAAGAACAATAGTAATTGCATTAATACTCGAGGTACAGCAGAGCTCCACACCTTAATCTATGGTGTGTAGAAACTCCACCGTTGAAAATACATAAGAACAAGGTCTAGGCATGGCCGAATGGCCAGCCTCCCAATGATCTAAGATAGCATAAAACTCAAAGATAGCTACCAAGATGTGTACTAATACAATAGTAAAAGGTCCTACTTATAGAAAACTAGTACATAGATGAGTAAATGACATAAAAAATCCACTTCCGGGCCCACTTGGTGTGTGCTTGGGCTGAGCAATGAAGAAATTTCGTGTAGAGACTCTCCTTGGAGTTAAACGCCAGCTTTGGTGCCAGTTTGGGCGTTTAACTCCCAATTAGGTGCCAGTTCCAGCGTTTAACGCTGGGATTTCTTGAGGTGACTTTGAACGCCGGTTTGGGCCATCAAATCTTGGGCAAAGTATGGACTATCATATATTGCTGGAAAGCCCAGGATGTCTACTTTCCAACGCCGTTGAGAGCGCGCCAATTGGGCTTCTGTAGCTCCAGAAAATCCGCTTCGAGTGCAGGGAGGTCAGAATCCAACAGCATCTGCAGTCCTTTTTGGTCTCTGGATCAGATTTTTGCTCAGGTCCCTCAATTTCAGCCAGAAAATACCTGAAATCACAGAAAAACACACAAACTCATAGTAAAGTCCAGAAAAGTGAATTTTAACTAAAAACTAATAAAAATATACTAAAAACTAACTAGATTATATCAAAAACATACTAAAAACAATGCCAAAAAGTATACAAATCATCCGCTCATCAGTAACCTACTGGGCGTTAGTGACAGACGCAAAAGAATCACTGGATTCTATTCCAGTAGGGGAGGGAACCATACCGGTGATTGGCCGCACTGTGACAGAGTGCTTGGGCATTAGCTTTCACTGCGAGGATGGGAGGTAGCTGCTGACAACAGTGAGACCCTACACGAGCTTGCCATGGAAGGAGACTTGCGTGACTGATGAAGAAGACAGTAGGAAAGCAGAGATTCGGAAGATGGAGCACCTCCAAACCTCAACCTATTCTCCATTACTGCAAAACAAGTACCTTTTTCATGTTCTTTTGCTTTTCACAATCAATCCTGATAATTTCTGATATCCTGACTAAGATTTACAAGATAACCATAGCTTGCTTCAAGCCGACAATCTCCGTGGGATCGACCCTTGCTCACGCAAGGTATTACTTGGACGACCCAGTGCACTTGCTGGTTAGTTGTGCGGGATTACAAAAGTGTTATTGCAATTTCGTGCACCAAGTTTTTGGCGCCGTTGCCGGGGATTGTTCGAGTTTGGACAACTGACGGCTTATCTTGTTGCTTAGATTAGGACTGTTTTCTTTTTGTTGGTTTAGAGTCTTTTAGTTGAGTCTAGTTTTATATTCTAAGTTTGGTGTCAATTGCATGCTTTTGTTTTTCTTTTAAAATTTTCGTTTTTTTTTTTTTGCATAGTCTTAGTCCCTTTTTGATTCATAAAAATTCTAAGTTTGGTGTCCTCTTTGTGTTTTTCTCTTAAAATTTTCGAAAATTTAGTGTTTGATTTCTAAAAATTTTAAGTTTGGTGTCTTGTTGTGTTTTTCTCTTTCCTCTTTTTAAAAATCAAATCTTTTTTCATAAAAATTTTTCAATCATATCTTTTTAATTGCTGTTTTCAAAATCTTTTGTTTTACTAATTGATTCAGTTCTCAATTTGCTTTGATCTCATTTTCCCCTTTGATTTTCGAATTTTTATTTTTTATTTTATTTCCCTTTTGTTTTATTTTATTTTATTTTAATTTTTCGTTATTTCAAAAAAAAAATAAACAAAATTTATCTCTTTGCAATTATTATCATTTCCCTTTTGTCCATCATGGACTTAAGTGGAATTAATCAGTCCAAAAGGACTCTAGGGTCATATGCTAACCCCATTACAGCTGCATATGGGAGTAGCATCTGTATACCTCCCATCAAAGCAAGCAGCTTTGAGCTAAATCCTCAACTCATTATCATAGTGCAGCAAAATTGCCAGTATTCCGGTCTTCCACAGGAAGAACCTACTGAGTTTCTGGCACAGTTCTTACAAATTGCTGACACAGTACATGATAAAGAGGTAGATCAGGATGTCTACAGACTATTACTGTTTCCATTTGCTGTAAAAGATCAAGCTAAAAGGTGGTTAAATAACCAACCTACAGCAAGCATAAAGACATGGAAGCAGTTATCAGACAAATTCCTGAATCATTTTTACCCTCCAAAAAGGATGACACAGCTAAGGCTGGACATCCAAGGCTTTAAACAAGAGGATAATGAATCCCTTTATAATGCCTGGGAGAGGTATAGAGGTATGCTAAGAAAATGTCCCTCTGAAATGTTTTCAGAGTGGGTACAGCTAGACATTTTCTACTATGGGCTTACAGAAAAAGCTCAGATGTCTTTAGACCACTCAGCTGGTGGATCTATACACATGAGGAAGACAATTGAAGAAGCTCAAGAGCTTATAGACACTGTTGCTAGAAACCAATATTTGTACTCTAGCAATGAGTTCTCTTCAGAAGAGGAAGTCATGACAATAGTCACTGACTCTAATCCTCAGGAACAGATGAATGAGCTTAATCAACAGTTGCTCCTGATGACAGAACAGTTAGCAGAATTTAAAGAAATGCTCCATGATACTAAGGTTGCTAATAAGAGCATAGAACTGCAGTTGAATCAAGCAAAACAACAAATATCTAAACAAATAACAGAGGAATGTCAAGCAGTTCAATTGAGGAGTGGGAAGACCTTGAATAACACTGTTCAAAAGAGCAAAAAGCCAAACAAGGAACAATTGACAGAGGACAACCAAACCTCTGTTCAAAATCCCTCTGAGGACAGTAAGAGCCCAGAGAGGAATATTGGCATTCAAACGCCAGAAAGGGAAGGAAAGTTGGCGTTAAACGCCCATTCCTTGCCCAGTTCTGGCGTTCAAACGCCAGAAAAGGGGGAAAAGTTGGCGTTAAACGCCCATTTTCCACCCAATTCTGGCGTCCAAACGCCAAGGGAGGATCAGACACCTGAGAGTGCTGACAGTAATCCCCCTAACAAGGCTTCTTCAACCACTTCTGTACGGAATAAACCTGCAGCATCTAAGGTTGAAGAATATCAAGCCAAGATGCCTTATCCTCAGAAACTCCGCAAAGCGGAACAGGATAAGCAATTTGCCCGCTTTGCAGACTATCTAAGGACTCTTGAAATAAAGATTCCGTTTGCAGAGGCACTTGAGCAAATACCTTCTTATGCTAAGTTCATGAAAGAGATCTTAAGTCATAAGAAGGATTGGAGAGAAACTGAAAAAGTGTTTCTCACTGAAGAATGCAGTGCAGTCATTCTAAAAAGCTTACCAGAAAAGCTTCAAGATCCTGGAAGCTTTTTGATACCATGCACATTAGAAGGCACTTGCACCAAGACAGCTTTATGTGATCTTGGAGCAAGCATCAATCTAATACCTGCATCCACTATCAGAAAGCTTGGGTTGATTGGAGAAGTCAAACCAACCAGGATATGCCTCCAACTTGCTGATGGCTCCATTAAACACCCATCAGGCATAATAGAGGATATGATTGTCAAGGTTGGGCCATTTGCCTTTCCAACTGACTTTGTGGTGCTGGAAATGGAGGAGCACAAAAGTGCAACTCTCATTCTAGGAAGACCTTTCCTAGCAACTGGACGAACTCTCATTGATGTACAAAAGGGGGAAGTAACCTTGAGAGTCAATGAGGATGAGTTCAAGTTGAATGCTGTAAAAGCTATGCAGCATCCAGACACACCAGAGGACTGTATGGACGCTGACATTATTAACTCTCTGGTAGAAGAGATCAATATGGCTGAAAGCCTAGAATCAGAGCTTGAGGACATCTTCAAAGATGCTCAAACTGATCAGGAAGAGCCAGAGGAGGCAAAGGAATTTTCGAAAATTCCTCAGAAGGAGGATAAACCTCCTAAGCCTGAACTCAAACCACTACCATCATCCCTGAAATATGCATTTCTGGGAGAGGGTGACACTTTTCCAGTGATTATAAGCTCAGCTTTAAATCCACAGGAAGAGGAAGCACTGATTAAAGTGCTGAGGACACACAAGACAGCTCTTGGGTGGTCCATAAGTGATCTTAAGGGCATTAGCCCAGCTAGATGCATGCACAAGATCCTATTGGAGGATAATGCCAAACCAGTGGTCCAACCACAGAGGAGGCTAAATCCTGCCATGAAGGAGGTGGTGCAGAAAGAGGTCACTAAATTACTGGAGGCTGGGATTATTTATCCTATTTCTGATAGCCCCTGGGTGAGCCCTGTCCAAGTTGTTCCCAAAAAGGGAGGCATGACAGTGGTTCATAATGAAAAAAATGAACTGGTTCCCACAAGGACAGTCACAGGGTGGCGCATGTGTATCGACTACAGAAGACTCAATACAGCCACCAGAAAGGATCATTTTCCTTTACCATTCATAGACCAAATGCTAGAAAGACTAGCTGGTCATGATTACTACTGCTTTTTGGATGGCTACTCAGGCTACAACCAAATTGCAGTAGATCCTCAAGACCAAGAGAAAACAGCATTCACATGCCCTTCTGGCGTGTTTGCCTACAGGAGGATGCCTTTTGGTCTGTGCAATGCACCTGCAACCTTTCAAAGGTGCATGCTCTCTATCTTCTCAGATATGGTAGAGAAATTTCTGGAAGTCTTCATGGATGACTTCTCAGTGTATGGAGACTCATTCAGCTCCTGTCTTAACCACCTATCACTTGTCCTGAAGAGATGCCAAGAGACTAACCTGGTTTTAAACTGGGAGAAATGTCACTTTATGGTGACTGAAGGAATTGTCCTTGGGCACAAAATTTCAAGCAGGGGAATAGAGGTGGATAAGGCAAAGGTAGAGGTAATTGAAAAATTACCACCACCTGCCAATGTTAAGGCAATCAGAAGCTTTCTGGGGCATGCAGGATTCTATAGAAGGTTTATCAAGGATTTTTCGAAAATTGCTAAACCTTTGAGTAACCTGTTAGCTGCTGACACGCCATTTGTGTTTGACACACAGTGTTTGCAGGCATTTGAGACCCTGAAAGCTAAACTGGTCACAGCACCAGTCATCTCTGCACCAGATTGGACATTACCATTTGAATTAATGTGTGATGCCAGTGATCATGCCATTGGTGCAGTGTTGGGACAAAGGCATAACAAACTTCTGCATGTCATTTATTATGCTAGCCGTGTTCTAAATGATGCACAGAAGAATTACACAACCACAGAAAAAGAGTTGCTTGCAGTGGTCTATGCCATTGACAAGTTTAGATCCTACTTAGTGGGATCAAAGGTGATTGTGTACACTGACCATGCTGCTCTTAAATACTTACTCACAAAGCAGGATTCAAAACCCGGGCTTATAAGATGGGTGTTGCTTCTGCAAGAGTTTGATATAGAAATAAGAGACAGAAAAGGGACAGAGAATCAAGTAGCTGATCATCTGTCCAGAATAGAACCAGTAGCTGGGGCGTCCCTCCCTTCTACTGAGATCTCTGAGACTTTCCCAGATGAGCAACTCTTTGCCATCCAGGAAGCTCCATGGTTTGCAGACATTGCAAATTATAAAGCTGTAAGGTTCATACCCAAGGAGTACAGCAGTGTGCAAAGAAAGAAATTAATTTCAGATGCCAAGTACTACCTTTGGGATGAACCATATCTCTTTAAGAGATGTGCTGACGGAGTGATCCGCAGGTGTATACCCAGAGAAGAAGCACGAAGGATCCTATGGCACTGCCATGGATCACAGTATGGAGGACATTTTGGAAGTGAGCGAACAGCCACTAAAGTTCTCCAGTGCGGCTTCTACTGGCCTACTCTCTATAAAGATTCCCGAGAGTTTGTGCGTAACTGTGACAGTTGCCAAAGAGCTGGTAACCTGCCTCACGGATTTGCCATGCCTCAACAAGGAATATTAGAGATAGAATTATTTGATGTATGGGGAATTGATTTCATGGGACCATTCCCACCATCATACTCAAACACTTATATTCTGGTGGCAGTGGACTATGTATCTAAATGGGTAGAAGCAATTGCTACACCCACTAATGATACCAAGACTGTGCTGAAATTCCTCCAGAAAAACATTTTCAGCAGGTTTGGCGTCCCCAGAGTGCTAATCAGTGATGGGGGCACTCATTTCTGCAATAAACAGCTATACTCTGCTATGGTTAGATATGGAATCAGCCATAAAGTGGCAACTCCGTATCATCCACAGACAAATGGGCAAGCTGAAGTCTCTAACAGAGAGCTAAAAAGAATCCTGGAACAGACTGTGATGGCCCGAAGAAAGGATTGGGCAAAGAGCTTGGATGATGCTCTGTGGGCATATAGAACAGCATTCAAGACTCCTATAGGCACCTCTCCATACCAACTGGTGTATGGGAAGGCCTGTCATTTGCCTGTGGAACTGGAACATAAAGCCTACTGGGCAACCAGATTCCTAAACATGGATGCACAGTTAGCTGGTGAGAAAAGACTGCTCCAGCTAAATGAGCTAGAGGAGTTCAGACTCAATGCCTTTGAAAATGCAAAAATTTATAAGGAAAAGGCAAAGAAGTGGCATGACAAGAGATTGTCAACCAGAGTCTTTGAGCCAGGACAAAAAGTTCTGCTCTTCAACTCCAGGCTCAAATTGTTTCCAGGAAAACTCAAATCCCGGTGGAGGGGTCCGTATGTGATTACAGGAGTATCACCATATGGATATGTTGAGCTTCAGGATATTGATTCTGACAAGAAGTTCATTGTTAATGGACAGAGGATCAAGCACTATCTTGAAGGAAATTTTGAGCAGGAATGCTCAAAACTGAGACTTGAGTGATTCTCAGTGAAAGTCCAGCTAAAGACAGTAAAGAAGCGCTTGCTGGGAGGCAACCCAGTCATTAGGAAGGTGTATGATTAGTTCTTACAGAGGCAAGTATCAAAAATGAAGGAATTCACAGAGTTACAGAAGGATTCAGCTCAAAAAGCAGAGAAAATGAGCTTACTGGCGAAAAAACGCCAGTAAGGGGCATTTTGGGCGTTAAACGCCAGAATGGGCACCATTCTGGGCGTTTAACGCTAGTAATGGTACCATTTTGGGCGTTAAACGCCAGAATGGGCACCATTCTGGGCGTTAAACGCCAGAATGGGCACCATTCTGGGCGTTTAACGCCAGGTGTGCAGCATCCTGGGCGTTTTGGAAAAACGCCCAGTGAGGAAGAATTTCTGGCGTTTAACGCCAGCCAGGGTACCTGGCTGGGCGTTAAACGCCCAAGTGGGGCAACAGATGGGCGTTAAACGCCAGAATGGGTGCCATTCTGGGCGTTTAACGCCAGCTTGGTGGGGGGACCACAATTTTGTTTTCAAATCAGATTTTTTTCAAATTTTCCTTTTCTCACCCATACTTTTCTACAAAATCACACTTCAATCATTCATCATTCACTTCCAAATCTTCAAAAATCAAAACCTTTTTTTCAAATTTATTTCAAATCAATTACAAACATTGTTCAAAAATTTCACCCTTTTCTCAATTTCTTCTCAAATCTTCTCAAATCTCTTTTCAAATTCCTCTTTGTTTTCGAAAAAACTCCCCTCCCCACCTTATAAATGCACGTTTGTTCCACTCTTCCAACCACACCATTCGAATTTTCTCTTCCTCCCCCTCTCTTCTCTCTTCTCTTTTGCTTGAGGACAAGCAAACCTCTAAGTTTGGTGTGCTTTTCCGTGATCACTAAGCCAAGATTCATCAATATCATGGCTCCTAAGGGAAAACAAACCAATTTAAGAGGCAAGAAGAGAATAATCCAAAGAATCTTTGGAATGAAGAGAAGTTCTTAACCAAAGAACATGAAGACCATTATCATAAAATAATGGGTCTGAGGTCAGTGATCCCGGAAGTTAAATTTGATCTGAAAGAAGATGAATATCCGGGGATCCAAGAGCAAATTCGAAACAGAGGATGGGAAGTTCTAACCAATCCTGAAACAAAGGTTGGAAGGAATATGGTTCAGGAATTCTACTCAAATCTGTGGCTAACAGATAAGCAGAGAATGACTGGAACTGCTTACCATACCCATAGAACCATGGTCAGAGGGAAAGTTATATACTTCCATCTGGACAAAATAAGAGAAATATTCAAGTTGCCTCAACGCAAGATGATCCTGATTCCTTTAATAGGAGGATGGTGAGAGTAGATAAGGGGTTGGATCAGGTTCTAGAGGACATATGCCTCCCTGGAACTAAGTGGACAACCAATTCTAAGGGTGTCCCAAACCAACTCAAGAGGGGAGACCTCAAACCAATTGCAAGAGGTTGGCTAGACTTTATTGGGCATTCCATATTGCCCACTAGCAACCGTTCTGAGGTCACCATCAAGAGAGCAGTGATGATTCATTGCATTATGCTTGGAAAAGAGGTGGAGGTCCATCATGTGATTGCTTGTGAGATTTACACAATTGCAAATAAGAATTCTACTGAAGCCAAATTGGCTTATCCAAGCTTGATTTCCTTGCTCTGCAAAGAGGCTGGGGTGAAGATGGGAGTAGATGAGTTCATACCCATTGAACACCCAATCACCAAGAAGTCAATGGAAGGACAAGTGCAAGACAACTCCATCAAAAGGAGGGCGCATGA
This sequence comes from Arachis stenosperma, assembly GCF_014773155.1. NCBI lineage: Eukaryota > Viridiplantae > Streptophyta > Magnoliopsida > Fabales > Fabaceae > Arachis > Arachis stenosperma. The sequence goes on from NC_080378.1 coordinate 111,343,933, forward strand.
GTTCCTCCCTGAACTCCCTGAAATTGGCTACTGGGCCAACCTAGAAGCATCTATTAACAAGTTGCAAGAGACTATGGAGCAACTGAAGGAAGAACAGCAGAATCAAAACTGCATGCTCTGCAAATTGCTGAAGGAACAAGAGAAGCAGGGGCGTGAAATCCAAGAGATGAAACGCCAAAAGCTCTCCTCTCAAGCTGAGGGAGCATCCACTTCTCAAAATCAAGGTTGTTGAGTCCTAACTCTGTGAAAACCTCTATCATTAGGAGCCTATCTTTTTTCGTTTTTCTTGTCTTATTTTATATTTTTTTTAGTCTCATCTTATATCTATATTTGAGTCTTGTTCTTAGTTCATAATTAATAAAATTTAAGTTTATGCCTTAAAGCTATGAATGTCCTATGAATCCATCACCTCTCTTAAAAGAAAAATGCTTTAATCACAAAAGAACAAGAAGTACAGGGTTTCGAAATTTATCTCTGAAACTAGTTGAATTAGTTTGATGTGGTGACAATACTTTTTGTTTTCTGAATGAATGCTTGAACAGTGCATATGTCTTTTGAATTTGTTGTTTTAAGAATGTTAAAATTGTTGGCTCTTGAAAGAATGAGGAGAAAGAGAACTGTTATTGAGGATCTGAAAAAATCATCAAATTGATTCTTGAAGCAAGAAAAGCAGTGAAAAAAAAATAATATTTCGAAAAAAAAAAAGAAAAAGAAAAAAAAAAGAAGAAAGGAGAAGGAAATAAAGTTGTGATCCAAGGCAACAAGAGTGTGCTTAAGAACCCTGGACACCTCTAATTGGGGACTTTAGCAAAGCTAAGTCACAATCTAAAAAGGTTCACCCAATTATGTGTCTGTGGCATGTATGTATCCGGTGGTAATACTGGAAGACAGAGTGCTTTGGGCCACAGCCAAGACTCATACACTGGGTATGTTCAAGAATCAATATACTTAACTAGGAGAATCAATAACACTATCTGAGTTCTGAGTTCTTATAGATGCCAATCATTCTGAACTTCAAAGGATAGAGTGAGATGCCAAAATTGTTCGGAGGCAAAAAGCTACTAGTCCCGCTCATCTAATTGGAGCTGTGTTTCTTTGATATTTTAGAGTCTATAGTATATTCTCTTCTTTTTATCCTATTTTGATTTTCAGTTGCTTGGGGACAAGCAACAATTTAAGTTTGGTGTTGTGATGAGCGGATAATTTGTATGCTTTTTGGCATTGTTTTTAGTATGTTTTTAGTATCTTTTAGTTAGTTTTTAGTATATTTCTATTAGTTTTTAATTAAAATTCACTTTTCTGGACTTTACTATGAGTTTGTGTGTTTTTCTGTGATTTCAGGTATTTTCTGACTGAAATTGAGGGTCCTGAGCAAAAATCTGATCCAGAGACTGAAAAGGACTGCAGATGCTGTTGGATTCTGACCTCCCTGCACTCAAAGTGGATTTTCTGGAGCTACAGAAGCCCAATTGGCGCGCTCTCAACGGCATTGGAAAGTAGACATCCTGGGCTTTCCAGCAATATATAATAGTCCATACTTTGCCCAAGATTTGATGGCCCAAACCGGCGCTCAAAGTCACCTACAGAAATTCCAGCGTTAAACGCCGGAACTGGCATAAAATTTGGAGTTAAACGCCCAAACTGGCATGAAAGCTGGCGTTTAACTCCAGAAAAGGTCTCTACACGAAATTCCTTCATTGCTCAGCCCAAGAACACACCAAGTGGGCCCGGAAGTGGATTTTTCTGTCATTTACTCATTTCTGTAAACCTTAGGATACTAGTTTACTACTTACAGGACCTTTTTACATTGTAATCAGCACCGGATGTGACCTTATGACATTGTACACATTTTCTTCCACAGCATGAGTCTCTAAACCCCATGGTTGGGGGTGAGGAGCTCTGCTGTGTCTTGATGGATTAATGCAATTACTACTGTTTCTTATTCAATCATTCTTGCTTCCATTCTAAGATATCACTTGTTCTTAACCCGGATGAATGTGATGACCTGTGACACTCATCATGTTCTCAACCATGAACGTGTGCCTGACAACCACCTCCGTTCTATTTTAGATTAAGTAGATATCTCTTGGGTTCTTTAATCGGAATCTTCGTGGTATAGGCAGGACCTGATGGCGGCATTCAAGAGAATCCGGAAGGTCTAAACCTTGTCTGTGGTATTCTGAGTAGGATTCAATGATTGAATGACCGTGATGTGCTTCAAACCTGTAACCTACTGGGCGTTAGTGACAGACGCAAAAGAATCACTGGATTCTATTCCAGTAGGGGAGGGAACCATACCGGTGATTGGCCGCATTGTGACAGAGTGCTTGGGCATTAGCTTTCACTGCGAGGATGGGAGGTAGCTGCTGACAACAGTGAGACCCTACACGAGCTTGCCATGGAAGGAGACTTGCGTGACTGATGAAGAAGACAGTAGGAAAGCAGAGATTCGGAAGATGGAGCACCTCCAAACCTCAACCTATTCTCCATTACTGCAAAACAAGTACCTTTTTCATGTTCTTTTGCTTTTCACAATCAATCCTGATAATTTCTGATATCCTGACTAAGATTTACAAGATAACCATAGCTTGCTTCAAGCCGACAATCTCCGTGGGATCGACCCTTGCTCACGCAAGGTATTACTTGGACGACCCAGTGCACTTGCTGGTTAGTTGTGCGGGATTGCAAAAGTGTTATTGCAATTTCGTGCACCAGTTAAACGCCAGTTTCCTCTTTTCTCAGCTTTCATGATTCTGGCGTTTAACCTTCAGTTTAACCTTAAACTGAAGGTTAAACTCCACTTTCAGCTTTGGTGCATTTCTTGTTCTGGTGTTTAACTTCCAGTTTAAGGTTAAACTGGAGGTTAAACGCCAGTTTCAGCATTATATGGCTTGGCACATGTGATCTTCAAGCTTCCTTTATTGATTTTGTTGCTTCTTTGCCTAGCCTCTTCTTCCCTGAAATCATCCAAACAATTGCATCAAAGTCTTGCAAAATTTCATGAGAATTCTTCCATTCATAGCATTCAAGTAATATAACTAAAACTCATGGAATTTGCATCAAAATTATACTGCTTGGATGATTCATTACTTTGTTGTTCATTTAACCATTCTTGGTTACTTTAAGCTCAAGAAAATGCATAAAACAACTAAAACTAACAAAAAAAATGCTAGTGAAACTAGCCTAAGATGCCTTGGCATCACCAGGTTCAATGTTCTTTTTATTTTCTCAATTTAATTTATGAACATCTATGCCAGATTTAATTTCTTTTGTTAATGCAATTCGAGGTATTTTCAGATTTAAGATTGCTTTGCTTTATTTATATTGATGCTTTTAATTTAATTTAGATATTTTTCTCCCTTTTGGCTTTGGTCAAGTGATTGGTAGTACTTGAGTTATCAAACTCAGCAAGTGATTGAAATTGACAGATTCTGCTTGAGCTAGGATTGCTCTAACACTAGTCTCTCCACAGGAGTTGACTAGGACTTGAGAATCAAGCTAATCAGTCCACTTAACCTTCCTTTGTTTAATAAACGCTGACCAAGTGGGATTAAAACCCAATTCTCTTCACACCTGATAAGGATAACTAGGATAGGAATTCCACCCAATTCTCTTCACACCTGATAAGGATAACTAGGATAGGAATTCCAATTCTTATACCTTGCCAAGAGATTTTATTATTATTATTTTATTTTATTTGTCATATAACATATTCCCTCCTTACTTCCAAAACCCCAATTTACAAACTCATAACCAATAATAAGAACATACCTCCCTGCAATTCCTTGAGAAGACGACCCGAGGTTTAAATACTCGGTTATCAATTTTAAAGGGGTTTGTTATTTGTGACAACCAAAACGTTTGTATGAAAGGACTTTTGAAGGTTTAGAAACTATACTTGCAACGAGGGTTTATCCGCAAATTTCTAGACTAAACAAAAGTTCTCTCATCAAAATGGCGCCGTTGCCGGGGAATTGCAAACGTGTGCCTTATTATTGGTTATTGTAAATATTTGCTTTTTACTTGTTTATTTGTTCTTATTTTTGTTTTTATTTTCTGCTTTTTCGTAAATTAAGAGGTTATTGGTTTTTATTTAGTTATTAAAATTTTTCAAAAATTTGTTCTTGGTGTTCATCTTGATTTTCAAGTTATTCTTCGTGTTCATCTTGACCTTCAAGTTGTTCTTAGTTGTTTTCTTCGTTTTGATCTAAAAATTTTAAAGTTTAGTGTCATTTTATTGTTTTTCTCTTTCCTCATTTAATTCAAAAATATCTTTTCTCTTTATTTTAATTGAATTTTCGAAATTTGCATTTAAAAAAATTCAATTTTCAAAATTTAAAATTCAAAAATCAAATTTCAAAATTTTAAAATTCAAATTTCAAATTTCAAAATTTTAAATTTCAAAATTCAAATTTCAAAATTTAAAATTCAAAATTCAAAATTTAATTTTCAAATTCAAAATTTAAATTTCAATAACCTTTTAATTTAAATTTGTTTTTATTTTCATTTTTAATTTTTATTATTTACTATGAATTCTCACCCCTCTCACTTCAAGTTTGATTCCAATGTTGTTGTAAGGAATGGAAGCTATAATGAGAACAGACATCAAGGTTGGAACAATCAAAGATAGGAGGAGCCACAAGGATTTGATCAACCCTCATGGCAACAACCACCTCCAATGGACTATCAACAACCACCACCATATGCCTATGAACCCTTTCCTCAACATAACTTTGGACCACCATACTCACAAGCCCCTTTCCGCCATTCACCACCAGATGACCCTAACCCACATCCACCATACCAACCACCCTATGAAACAAATGAACCATACATAGATCCACCCCAACCTCCATTGGATAACAATACACTCATCTCTAACATCATTGGTCTCACCTCTACACTCCAAAATCTTATATCCCGCATGAACCAACCCTCTACCTCCAATATTCAACCCTCAAGCTCTAGTGCACTTCTTTTTCAACCACAGAATGATCTCTCCATCCCATCACCACCATCCATGGGAGAGCACCGACATCCATCAATCCAAGAGCAAGATGATCCCAATTATGCTATTGATATGGAACAGGAAAGAAGGAATCATCTTCGTGAATCCATACTTCATAAAGAGCTAAAGGAGGCCCTACGGGTAAAGGTAGGATAGACCCTTGAAGATGAAGGAGTAGTTGAAAGGAGTTGTCATGGAAATAAAATCATCGAGGATGAGTATGATTTTATACTTAAACAACTGGACAAAGCAGCAATTATTAAAAAAGAAGAAGTGGTTGCAAACTTAAGAGATGCTGTACCTCCAATGGAAAGTCTAGTCACAGAGCCTCCTTCCACAATATTTGATGTTGATGTTGAGGAGAGCGTACAACCTCTAAGGCAGATCATGGTTGAAGACTTTGTAGATGTTGATCTTGAAGAAACTTGCAAAGAGGTGGAAGTTGTCAGAGAAGAGCACAAAGGAGTGGAGCTTGCAAGTTCATTAGAGACCCCTCCCCCTAAGTTGCCATCATCCTTCACAACATTCAAGTGGGTAAAATTCATATCCCTTAGCTTTCTAATTCCACTTGAATATGGGCTACTGGAAACGGATGGTCAACTTAGAGCTCTTTATGGCATTAAGAGTAAGAGGAAGATGGCCAGTGGTAAGAATTGTCCTGCAAGGTTCATTATGGTTGGAAGCTTTAAGTTTAAACACAAAGGTTGGTGTAAAGCTCAATTGAATGGGTCTAGGAAGCTGTTTGGTAGCTGCAGTGAGAATTCAAATTACTTATCACCCGACTAGAAAAATACAAATCCCAACAAAAATGGGTGTAAAAGCAAGGTTTGGGATCCTGGAATCTGCTCTGACATTTGTCACCCCGAGAGCCTAAGAATCTATTTGAAGCTTCTTAAGGGCTTTACATGCCTAGTTTGGGACCACGGAGGCTACTGAAATTTCAAACATTGGTGGAGATTTTTGGATAAATTCAAGCACAAGCCACCATAACAGGAAGCTCACCAAATGTCCATCTTAAGGACTTTAACTAAAAGTGCTAGGTGGGAGACAACCCACCATGGTATGATCGTTCCTTTTTCATTTTTATTTAGTTTTATTTGTTTTCGAGTTTTATTTTATTTTATTATATTGAACCTAGAGTTTTGCATCACATTCATATTAACACTGCATTCTGCATTTTCTCATATTAAAAAAAAAAGCACGCACGCGACGCGGCAGCGTCGCTGACGCGTCCGCGTCACCAGTGCAATGGGAAGAAAAGAAAACGAACAGAAAGTCATGCGAGAGCATGGCTGGAGGCGTGCCCGTGGCACAAATCGTCTCATGCGACCGCGTCACCGACGTGTCTGCGTCGCATGGGAATACTGGCCTCCCACGCGACCGCGTCACTCACGCGGCCGCGTGCCCTGGAAATCGATGTGAAAAGGATGTATGGCAGAGAGTTGAGCTGGAGTTGGGCTGGACTCGTGCTGGAAGCCCAAGCCCTCCCACGCGAACGCGTCACCCATGCGTCCGAGTCATATTGGAAATAAGGCCATCCACGCGATCGCGTCAACCACGCAATCGCGTCACCCTAAAATTTGGCAATATGAGCTTCAAACAGAAAGTTACGCGACCGCGCGGCTGCCCTCGCGCTAGTGGCACAGATCGATCCACGCGACCGCGTGGATGACGCGTCCGCGTCATTTCATAGAAATGCTATCCGCGCGACCGCGTCACTCACGCGTCTGCGTCACAAGCGGCGCACAGAATATCCAGATCAGCCAATTTTCTTATCTTTTCTTCTCTAATCCTAATTTTTATATCTTTTCTTATTCTTTCTTCGTCCTTTTCTTACTTTCTTCTTCTTCATCCCTCTTCACTTTCATTCTATTTCATTTAATTTATTTGCATACTTTCATTCATTGCATTATTTTCATTGGTGTTAGAAATTTATTTGGGTCATTATTTTTTATATATTTTTGAGGATTATTCAAGATTTGTTTGACAATTATATATTACTTTTTAAAGGGTTGCTTGCATGTTCAATTTAATACTTTCAATAGCTTATTTACCATGCATGCTATGTGTTTGTGAAAAAGCTCATATGGCATTATGCATTTTTCTAGATTATTCCATTCTACTATCCTGATGCCTGCTTTTCACAAAACCCCTATTTTATTAATTCAATATAATTGTTATTACAAACATGTTGTTAATTTGAAAGACTTGGTAATTTAAATTGGACATTAAATGCTTGATCTATGCTACTCATGCCTTTGCCTGCATGCCAATAAACACCTTGCATTTAATTGTCATGATATGCACTGCTATATTCCCATTTATGATTTTTCACATGTAGTCATGACCATGTGTCAACATCATTTATCTTTTAATGTGCATTAATTACCACCTCTCCTATTCTCTTCCTTGCTCTATCCCTTTGAATTTAAGTTACTTTCTTTTTTCTTTTCAGGATGGCCACCAAGAAGGGTAAAAAGAAAGCTGCTCCCAAACCACCAGCAAGGTAAGGAACAAAAAGAGCCCCAGCTGAGGAACCACAACCCCCCTCCACCTGCACATCTCAGCATGCACCGATGACGGTGCAATCTTTAAGTGTGGGAAGGTCGATACCGATCTCCATGGGTTAGTTACCTTCTTCTCAACACCATTGTCATATTTTCTTTATTAATTCATTGTTGCATCTGCATATTTGATTGCATGTTTATTTGATTTTGTGCATTTAGTTACTACTTGGTTGAAGTAATATTTTCTTTTTCAAGAAATTTTTATAGTATTTCACTAATTTAAATTGAAAAATTTTTGTTATACTTGTTTGAAGAAATATTATACTGGAATATGGTTTTAGAGCTCGAACACACAAAACCAGTGAGATTTTGAGCCTATTTGATTGGTTGCATTTTATCAACCAATATCTTATTTTGGTGTGTGTTGTTCTCTCTAAAATTGTGATCTTTGTCTTGCTTAATTCTATATTTCCATGATTTGATGTATGCATGCACTTATATGATTGAGGCCTTTGTTTCACTGAGCTTACATACCCATATGGCCTTAACCCTTCATTATCCCTTGCAAACCAATTTGAGCCTATTTTACCCCTTTGTTCTTTACTTTAGCTCATCACTAACTCTAAGCGGAAAACAATAATGTCCTTAATTTGAATCCTTGGTTAGCTTAGACTAGTGAGAGTGCTCATGAATTAAGTGTGGGGAAAAGTGGGTTTGAAAATATTTGGTTTGAGAATTGGGCATTGTATATCTTTATGAAAATGTGAAAGAAATGTTTAGGACGTATTCATGCATTCAATAATTTAATCATATACATTGAGAAAGAAAAAAGAAAAAAGGATGAAAAAAAATTTATTAAGAAAAGAAAAATAGAAAAAGGAAAATGAAAAAAATAAAAAAATAATAAAAAAGAGAAAAAAGAAAAGAAAAAGAGCAAATAATAAAAGGAGACAAAATGCCCCAAAGTAAGTGGTGAAAGCAATGCATATGTACTGTACTTGAAATTAGAATGCATGAATATGTGAAAAGCATGGTTAATGGATAGTTAGATGTTGTATTATGATTACATGGATTGTCTAAGTTAGGTGGAAAAGTTTAAGTTAATTAAGGATTCAGATTTTAGTCCACTTGGCCAAATACAATCCTACATTGACCCTAACCCCATTACAACCCTTAAAAGACCTCTTGATATGTGTATCTATGCATTAAATTTATGTTGATTGTTAGATGAAGAGCAAGCCTTAGAAAGCAAGGTTAGTAGAGAATTGAGAGAATCGAACCTTAAACACTTGAGCGATTAGAGTGCATACACTTCCAGTGAGGGTTCAATGCTTGATTCTTTGTTCCCGGCTTTCATGAGCTATTTTCTTCTTGCAAGTTTATTTATACTTCATTTTTGTGATTTGAATTAGTGAAATCCAGTTCATATTTGTTCTTAAAAGACTTATTTACTTTTAACCAAGTAGGTAGAAACATTTTTTGCATATAGTTGCATTAGATAGGTTGCATTTCATACATTCTATCATTCCTCTTCATCTTTTTAGCTTCTCTTGAGCTTAGCATGAGAACATGCTAATGTTTAAGTGTGGGGAGGTTGATAAACCACTTTTTTATGGTTTATCTTGTGCTCAATTGAGTGGTTTTTATCAACTCTTTACCCATTTATTCATACTATTTGCATGGTTTTACATTTGCCTTCCTAATTATGTGCTTTGATTGAAAACATGCTTCTTTGGCCTTAAGTTCCCTATGTTTAATCCTCTCTTATTACCATTAGATGCCTTGATATGTGTGTTAAGTGATTTCAAAGGTTACAGGGCATGAATGGCTCAGAGGATGGAAAGGAAGTATGCAAAAGTGGAAGGAATACAAGAAGTTGGAGAAATTGCTAAGCTGTCTAGCCTGACCTCTTCGCACTCAAACGGCTATAACTTTAGCTACAGAGGTCCAAATGACGCGGTTCTAATTGCGTTGGAAAGCTAACGTCTGGGGCTTCGATTTGATATATAATATGCTATAATTGCCCTGACGATAGGTGATGCGAACGCGTCACCCACGCGGCCGCATCGCAGTGACGGAAATTCAGCATGTTCGAATTCGGATATGCTCGAAGCTCTTTTTCTTCCAAGCCGAGTTTGTCGAAGGCAGTTTTGAACAAGATGTCGGCGGAGCTTCCTTGGTCCACCAGTGTACGGTGAAGATTTGCATTGGCCAATATGATAGTAATGACCATGGGGTCGTCGTGTCCCGAGATGACGCCGGCTGCATCTTCCTTAGTAAAAGTGATTGTGGGGATGTCGGGTGATTCATCCCTTCCTTCGACATAATATACATCTTTAAGATGTCTTTTGTGAGATGATTTGGAGATCCCTCCTCCCGTAAACCCTCCGTGTATCATGTGGACATGTCTCTCAGGTGTACGAGGTGGACGTTCAACCCGTCCGACATCTTCGTCCCTTCTTCTTTTTCTTGGGTCGTCTGCTTGACTGGCTAAGTATCGATCTAACTTTTCCTCTCTAACCAATTTTTCTATGATATTTTTTAAGTCGAAGCATTCGTTGGTGGAGTGTCCATGGATTCGATGGTATTCGCAATATTCAGCTCGGTTTCCTCCTCCTTTTTTGCTTTTGAGTGGTCGAGCTGGGGGTATCTTTTCGGTATGACATACTTCTCGGTAGACATCTACAAGAGATGCTCGAAGTGGGGTATAATTATGGTATTTTTTGATTTTTTTCCCATGTCGATCTTCTTTCTTCTTGGATTCTTTGTCCTTGTCTTGGGATGAGTAGGAGAATCCGGATTTTGAGGTCTCTCCTAGTCGAGAGTTTTTCTCCATGTTGATGTACTTCTCGGCTTGTTCTTGTACTTCGATTAGAGATGTGGGATGCTTTTTTGATATGGAGTGGCTAAAAGGCCCTTCTCGTAAGCCGTTAATGAGGCCCATGATGGCCGCTTCTGTGGGCAGACTTTGTATATCTAGACAAGCCTTGTTGAATCTTTTCATGTAGCTGCAGAGACTTTCCCGATCTCCTTGCTTGATTCCTAATAAACTTGGGACGTGCTTAGCTTTGTCTTTTTGGATGGAGAATCTGGCCAAGAATTTCTTGGCTAAGTCGTCAAAGCTTGGGATGGACCTAGGGGGCAGATTGTCAAACCATCTAATTGCTGTCTTTGTTAAAGTAGTCAGGAAGGCTTTGCAGCGAACTGCATCTGAGGCGTCGGTGAGGTACATTCTGCTTCTGAAGTTACTAAGATGATGGCTTGGATCTGCTGTGCCATCGTATAAAGTCATGTCGGGAAGTTTAAAGTCCTTTGGGATTTTGGTCCTCATGATCTCTTTGGTGAATGGGTCTTGGTCCTTACGGGAGCCGTCTTCGTGATTGGATCGAGTATTTTTGGCCTTGAGATCTGCTTCGAGTTTTAGGAATTTGTCCTCTAACTCGCGGCATCGCCTAACTTCCCTTTGTAGGTCTCTCTCAGCTTCTCGTTGATGCTCCACCTCTTTTTCGAGTTGTTTTAGGCGGTTTTGAAGTGCCTCCATGGCTTCCGCGTTTGGCAAATTTTTGTCTTTGTTAGGTTGAGGAGTATCTTTTGGTGTAGTATCCGCGTTTTTGTGTGGCGTTCTATCTTCTAGATCCGAGTCGTGGTCGTTGTCATGGTCGTATGCCATGATAATGGGATGACTTCCAGGGTCCCCGGCAACGGCGCCAATGTTCCGAGGGTTACCTGAAACTGTAGGTCGATCTCAGACGAGATCTTCTGTACTGGTCGGCGATGATGTGTCCAGCTGGTGAATGGCGGCCGGAGCTGCTGTAGCCGACTTGTTCGACTGGCTATGCTTCTGATCCTTTGTCACCGGAGGGTGGTGGTACCTACAAGGGACTCCGATGCTTAAGTTAGCAAGGGTATTAAGTAGGTTTTTTAGTAGAATCAGAGTATGAGTTATACCTCGGTGCTCCAGCGTATTTATAATAGGTTGTGTGACCTTCTTAGATAAGATAAGTTAGTTATTTTATCTTATCTTATCTTATCTTTGAGTGGGGTCATCCTATCTTCAAGGAAACCACCCTTATCTCTATAGGCTTGGGCTGCCTTTGGATTTGGGTCGTGTTCCTCTATTTGGGCCCTTCATTGGGCTTTTCCAGCAATTTGGCCGAACTCTTTAGGAAGAGGTTGGATAGTCTGACCTGAAGAGGTCGGTCGTCTTGTCGCTATTCATCCCGGGTCGGACAACTTGACCCAGGGTATGAACACTACCCCAAAAATATCTAGAATTATCATTAATTGTCCTAACCCCCCTAATCCTTGCTCTTCTTAAGCTTTTCACTCCAAAATTCTGCTCCAAAACTGGGCGTGGGATCCCCTGAAATCGCTGGGCACGTTTTCCTTTTAAAAAATCACGTGCTAGTACGCGCCCCTGGGATTTTTCGTGACTTACGCGCAGGCATACGGTGCACGCGCGCGTCATAGGAAATATAGCCCAGCCATATAAGCACGCCGGCTTCTTGTTCGGCTCCACTGCGCCGGCTCTGTGGGTACGCATTCGCGCGTACGCGCAAGGTGCGCGTGCGCGCCCATGTCCAAACTTCAAAACTTTAATTTATTCCATGCTCCTTCCATTCATGCATGCTTCCTTCACTCCTCTTAGCCATTTTTGCCCTATAACTTCTAAAACCACTTAACAAACGGATCAAGGCATCGAATGGTAATAGAGGAGGATTACAATATATCAATTTTTGATGCAAAAGAAGCATGTTTTCATCTATGAAGCAAAGTTGGGAAAGGAACACAAAATCATGCAGTTTTATATGAATAAGTGTGGAAGATCATTGATAAAACCTTTAAATTCTATACATGATAAACCCTAAAAATGCTCCCCCTCCCGTTTTCACAACAACATGCTCTTCCCAATATTTTCACAACAACATGCTCTTATCTCAACCAATGCCCCCCCCCCCCCCCGTTTTCCCACACTTGGATGGCACACACGCACTAGCCCAAGCCATTCAAGGATTCAAATAGGGACATTCATGTTTTTTGCTTTTGGCTTGTGATGTGCTAAAATTAAGAATAAGTGGGTTAAGCGTAGGCTCAAAATTGGTTGCAAAGGTTGTTATAGGGTAAGGTCATTTGAGTAAGTAGCTAAGTGAATTGATGACCTCAATCATGTACATGCATCCATACATATAACAATGGACATATAGAGTCAAACAAATTAAGGATCACAATCATAGAGAGAGAACAATGCACACAAGAAGGAAAGTAAGCGGTTATAAAATGTAACCACGCAATTAGGCTCAAAACTCACTTGCTTTTGTTCTTGGCTCAAAATCCATGTTCCAAATTACATTCTTTGAACTAGCTTAGCATCAAGAATTTTCAAAATTGGTAGGGTTACCCTAAAATTCTAGTTTTCTAGGAGAGACGTTATTACTCTAACCAAGTGGATTTATTAAGGGATAACTAATATGCAAGGGGTTGAAAAGGTGAAAAACCTAATTATGTAATCTATCCTAATTAACAAAAGAGATTCAAAATTTATTCGGGTGTTACCAGTGAAGACCGGTCGGCCGACCGACCTCCCCACACTTAGAAGTTGGCACGGTCCTCCGTGCCTTGAGTGAGACGCAATGGTTGATCGGCTTCCGAGTGTCCATCATCATCTCCATTATCGTTGTCTCCATTATCAGTGCCGGTGGATGTGGAAATTTCCGGTTCTTCCATAGATGGTGCTAGGCAACTTAAAAGCTTCTTGACAAAAGTGTAACGGCGTTGGTTGCGCCGCTCATAACGATCGAGCTTCTTGTGGAGATCCTCTATGCGTTGCATGGATGATTTTGGTGGTGCGGTTGAGGTGGTGGGAAATGCTCATGGAGACGGCTAAGCTCGACTCCTCGGTGTCTGCCGGAGGGTAAAGATATATTCCGTTTGGAACAACATCGCCGTCTATCGGGATCATGGCGCTTCAATCCTTGGTCTCTCAAGGAACACCGGCTGCGGCAACTAAGTCGGTCACTAGAGCGGGAAAGGGTAGGTTCCCCTTAGCGTGGATGCGGCCCATAGCTTGGTGAATGAGACGGGGTATATGAACCGGTCTCTCTGTGAGGACACACCAAACCAACAAGGCTAACTCAGCAGTGATAGACGAGCCATGGGTGCTTGGGAGCACGTAGTGGGCTAGAATTTGGGCCCATGCCTAAGCCTCTCTTGTGAGAAAATGTGCGGTGATGCCCTTGGGCCGGGGTCTCATCCTCCCTCGAATCCAAAATGATTCGGGTATAGCAATGAGGATGGCATCCCAATCAAACTCATATTCGCATCGTGCCGACAAAATCTCTTGATATGCATTAGTCCCTTCCGCTAATGGTCCGGTCTTAAGCACACTTTGAATGGCCTCCTCTGTGACGGAAACTTGTCTTCAATGCACAAATACCGATGCAAGGGATGAGGAGTGGTAATTGGTGTAAAGTTCTACCACCCAGGACAAGTTTGCTTCACGTGGCTTCCTCAATAGGAACTCCCATTGCCGCCGCTCGATGCGGGGCATGATGAGCGGAATGACATGAGCCGGAGGGGCTAGAAGAGGCTCCACATGATAGTTCCTTGGTTTGATCAAGGGGTAGACAAGTTCGCAATAGCGGTTGGGGAACTTGTTCGGATCCCTCGCCGGATTGTCTTTTTCCAAAACATCAATGTTAGCAACGCTCCTTGTCTTATTGAGGAGGGGCTTGGCTCTAGGTGCTTGTTGTGCTTTGCTAGTGGACCGTGATGGTGCCTTCTTGGGTGCCTTTCCGTTGTCTTTCTTGATAACCATCCTAGAAAAGAGGGGAGGATAGCAAAATTAAACTTAAAGAAGCACCAAGAAATAACAATCATGCAAGCGATAAAGCATAAAAGAATAAGTGGCTTAGACACATGACAGCTGCAACATGTAACTAAGGCAACAATGAAAATCGTGGCTAATCACTAGCATGTGATGTATGAGTGGTATATGCATGTAAACAAGAAGCATGAGAAGCATACACTCTTAACATCAATAACGAGAGGCAAGAATTAGGGGATGAGTATGTAGAAAGGAAGCAAGAAGTATAGTAGGCTTAATGCACATATGAACAAGCAAGTGAATGAGAAAGAGCACTAAAGTAGAGGACACTAAGTCAAGTGTAACTCTAAAAAGTCATGTGGGTTTACAATAAACACGTGGTGTGCATCCCCTTTTTTATGACAAAAATTGAGAGAAGAGTGACAATGTAACATCCCATAAAGCATCATTAATCATCAAAGCATACGACACATTGCAAGAGAAAGTAGTTAAGAGAATCCAACTCATCAATGCAAGAGTAGTCCCTACTTTGAACACCCATAAGAAAAATAAAGAGAAAGAAAATCTAACAAACCAAGTAAACATGAATGAAAACTAACTAAGAAGAAGAGTAAGGTAATGTAGCTAATGAAAAGAAGAAGGAAGAGAAAACTAAACAAGAAAAGAAATGAGAACTACCTTGAGAGGAAGAAGAGAAATGGGGGTATGTAAGTGAGAGAAAAGGTAGTGAAGAGTATGAGAGAGGAGAGGAGAAAGAGAGATGTGGGACCGCCGGAGGTGGTGGTTGCCACCGGTGGTGGCGAAAGAGAGGTGGTAGAAATGGTAGAAGGCGAAGAAGGGAGGAAGAGGGTGATGGTAAGAAGGAGGGAAAGAAATTGAAGGAAAGAGGCGCGCTCTAATGCAATTGGTCCGTGAAACAGGCACGCGCGCCATGCATGGGTGCGCGTGCATGGGCAGAAATCAGTAGGGGCGCTGATGACTTGCATCATCTACCCTTCTTTCTTGCATAAAGAGGACCATAAAAGAGCATAAATCTCATTTGATCATTGCAATTCATGCATTATTTGATGAATATTATGGTACATTGCTTTGAGATGAGTTGTGCTGAATTTCAGGTGAAAAAGACATAAAAAAGGGGAAGAAAGCCAATGAAGGGGCTAAAGTCCACAAATACATGGGCGTGCCACTTGAGCAGCATGGCATGGCACGCTGGTACAAAATTCCAGAGAAGGGGCTGAAGGCCAATGAAGTCTGGGCGTGCCACTTGAGGTAGAAGGCGTGGCATGCCAGGCTCTCAGCTTCACTTAGGCGTGCCACTGGAGCGACCAGGCGTGGCACGCCAATGCACAAAGAGTCCAAAGCAAGGGCTGGGCGTGCCACTTGATATCGAAGACGTGGCATGCCAGTCCAAGAATCTCACTATGGCGTGCCACATGGATGCTGGACGTGGCACGCCAGCCACTGGAACCAAGGCAAGATCATGGGCGTGGCATGCCAGCCTCTAGGCGTGGCACGCTGGTACAAGTTTCCAGAGAGGATGAAGAAGGCCAAATATATGGGTGTGCCACTTGGTGTCGAAGGCGTGGCACGCCACCCACTATTCCTCACTTGGGCGTGCCATTTGAACCCCAGGCGTGGCACGCCAGTGTCATTCAGAAAGCAAACGCCATTGGGGCGTGCCACTTGAGTTCGTGGTGTGGCACACCAAATAGAGGAATCACTTGCATACAAAGGGCGTGGCACGCCAGACCTTGGGCGTGCCACGCTAGTTTAACCTTCCAGAGAGCTTGATCAAGCATGCAACAAGGGCGTGCCACGCTAGTTCAAGTTTCCAGAAGCAAAGAGAAGAGGAAAAAGGCTAGGGCGTGCCACTTAAGCTCAAAGGCGTGGCACGCCAGGCTACATGGGTATTAAAAGACCCTGGGCGTGCCACTTGAGCTTGAAGGCGTGGCACGCCAGGGTTGTTAGTGAAGACGAGCGTGCCACTTGAGGGATTGGGCATGGCACGCCAAGCCAGAACTAAAGGAGCACGTGACACGCCACTGAAGCGCCAGCCACACGCCAGTTGGGAAGTCACGCTTATTGAGTTTCTTTTTCCTCCAAAATGTAATTTTTCTTTTTCACTTTTGTAATTCTTTTATTTTGAGAACTAGGAGTAGTATAAATACCCCCAAGAAGTACTGAAGAAGGGGTTAAGCAGTTAGGGATATTAGTTTTAGATTCACTTTTACACTTCATCATCTTCTTTACTTTTGAGTACTTTTCTTTGAGCTATGAGTAGCTAAATTCCCTCTCATTGAGAGAGGGAGCTCTGTTGTACTTGATGGATTGATGATAGTAAAATTCTTCTTCTCTTTATCTTCTCTTTGATTTGCTAGAAGGAATTTTGTTTTTAGTGCTTAGTGTTCAATTATCTTGGAAAAGAGATTGAATGCAGATTGGGTTTCATGGGAACCTTGGGAAAGGAAACATGAAACCATGCTTGAAATCCCTTCTCACACTTGAGTAGGATCTGGGTTTTGGTGTTTGGATATGGTGACATATAATCCTACCTCTACTTGGACCTATGATGATGTGTGGTATAATCAGGGACCAAGCATATCTCTCTTCATGAACAATTAGACCAAGGAATTGGCTATTGATCAAGATTTGAGAGATTGAGTCACCAAAGGATTGGGGCTCAATCAATCATGATTGCCAAGAGGTCAATGAGTTGCATGATTGAAGAGGATATAAGCTGAAATTGATCCAAAGAGACAACATCTCCTGATCTCAATGAATTTCTCCATTCTTATCTATCACTTTCTTTATAGATTGCTTTTACATTCTGCAATTCCCCATTCCCATTTACAATTAAGTTATTTATGATTCTGCACTTTACATTCTGCCATTTCCATTTCTGCACTTTATCGCTTTCCTTTACATTTTAGCCATTTACATTCCTGCCAGTTATAATTCTGCAATCACAATCTACTTGTTCCGCTTGACTAATTCATCAATTGATTAAAACTGCTCGAATTTGCCAATCTTTGTGGATATGATCCCACTCCACTGTGGGTTATTACTTGATGATAATTTTGGTGCGCTTGCCAAAAGAACTGATTCACCATTTTTTGAATGGGGGTGTGAATTGGACTCGTCAAGTTTTATGGCGCCGTTGCCGGGGACTGGCTTAAATTTGACAGTGATTAAATTGATTGGAGAGTGGTGCACGAAATGCAATCTAACTCTTTGGCAATTCGCACAACTAACCAGCAAGTGCACTGGGTCGTCCAAGTAATACCTTATGTGAGTAAAGGTCGATCCCACGGAGATTATTGGTTTGAAGCAAACTATATTTATTTTATTATTCTTAGTCAGGAGGCCAATAAGATTATTTGGATTTAATTGTAAGAAGTCAAAGTGTTTAAAATTATTAGAAAAATAAAAGAGAATCAAATCATTACTTGGTGTGCAGTAATGAGAAATATGTTGGAGTTATGGAGATGCTTTGTCCTTTGAATTTCTACTTTTCCTTGAAATCCTTTTCCACACGCAAAAATCTCTTCTATGGCAAGCTCTATGTAGGGTGTCACCGTTGTCAATGGCTACTTCCCATCCTCTCAGTGAAAACGTTCCTATGCTCTGTCACAGCACGGCTAATCATCTGTCGGTTCTCAATCAGGTTGGAGTAGAATCCATTGATTCTTTTGCGTCTGTTACTAACGCCCAGCCTTCAGGAGTTTGAAGCTCGTCACAGTCATTCACTCCCAGAATCCTACTCGGAATACCACAGACAAGGTTTAGACTTTCCGGATTCTCATGAATGCCGCCATCAATCCGGCTTATACCACGAAGATTCTGATTAAGGAATCTAAGAGATACTCATTCAATCTAATGTAGAACGGAGGTGGTTGTCAGGCACACGTTCATGGGTTGAGGAAGGTGATGAGTGTCACGGATCATCACCTTCTCCATAATGAAGCGCGAATGAACATCTTAGATAAGAACAAGCGTGTTTGAATGGAAAACAAAGGAATTGTATTAATTCATCGAGACGCTGCAGAGCTCCTCACCCCCAACAATGGAGTTTAGAGACTCATGCCGTCAAAAAGTATGTAATTCAGATCTGAAAATGTCATGAGGTACAGAATAATTCTCTAAAAGTTGTTTAAATAGTAAACTAGTATCCTAGGTTTACAGAATATGAGTAAACTAAGATAATTGGTGCAGAAATCCACTTCTGGGGCCCACTTGGTGTGTGCTGGGGCTGAGACTAAAGCTATCCACGAGTAGAGGCTTTTCTTGGAGTTGAACTCCAAGTTATGACGTGTTTTGGGCGTTCAACTCCGGATCATGACGTTTTTCTGGCGTTTAACTCCAGACAGTAGCATGTACTTGGCGTTCAACGCCAAGTTACGTCGTGTATCTTCGCGCAAAGTATGGACTATTATATATTGCTGGAAAGCCCTGGATGTCTACTTTCCAACGCCGTTGAGAGCGCGCCAATTGGACTCCTGTAGCTCTAGAAAATCCATTTCGAGTGTAGGGAGGTCAGGATCCAACAGCATCAGCAGTCCTTTTTCAGCCTAAGTCAGATTTCTGCTCAGCTTCCTCAATTTTAGCCAGAAAATACCTGAAATCACAGAAAAATACACACACTCATAGTAAAGTCCAGAAATATGATTTTTGCTTAAAAACTAATAAAATTATATTAAAAACTAATTAAAACATACTAAAATCTACATGAAATTACCCCCAAAAAGCGTATAAAATATCCGCTCATCACAACACCAAACTTAAACTGTTGCTTGTCCTCAAGCAACTAGACAAATAAAGTAGGATGAGAGAAATTGAGAAGTAATAATATTTAAGAGTTTTAAATGGAGCTCAGATTCTTCTTAGATGAGCGGGGCTTGTAGCTTTTTGTTTCTGAACAGTTTTGGCATCTCCCTTTATCCTTTGAATTTCAGAATGATTGGCGTCCATAGGAACTCAGAATTCAGATAGTATTATTGATTTTCTTAGTGTAGTATGTTGATTCTTGAACACAGTTATTTATGAGTCTTGGCCGTGGCCCTAAGCACTTTGTTTTCCAGTATTACCACCAGATACATAAATGCCACAGACACATGACTAGGTGAACCTTTTTCAGATTGTGACTTAGCTTTGCTAGAGTCCCCAGTTAGAGGTGTCCAGAGCTCTTGAGCACACTCTATTTGCCTTGGATCACGACTTTAACCACTCAGTCTCAAGTTTGTAACTTGGACCTGCATGCCACAAGCACATGGTTAGGGACAGCTTGGTTTAGCCGCTTAGGCCTGGAACTATTTCCTTAGACCCTCCTATCCACTGATGCTCAAAGCCTTGGATCCTTTTCACCCTTGCCTTTTGGTTTTAAGGGCTCGTGGCTTTTTCTATTGCTCCTTCTTCTTCTTTTTTTTTTTTTGACTGCTTTTTCTTGCTTTAAGAATCAATTTCATGATTTTTCAGATCATCAATAATATTTTTCGTGTTCCTCATTCTTTCAGGAGCCAATATTCATCAAATTCAAAGTACAAGTTATGCACTGTTCAAGCATTCATTCAGAGAACAAAAAGTATTGCCACCACACATAATTAATTATAATTTTTATTATTAAGAACTCGAAAAATATAGATTACTTCTTTATTTCTAAAAAAAAAATCTACTACTTTATTCATGCCTGATGATGATGAGAAAAATAAATTATAGCTTAATTGGAAATAAAATCAAAATAGACATACTAATTACTACTACTAAATATCTCCTAAGGTAAATTTCTATAATAGTACTATCACTAAGTTAAAGCAGAAAAATTAGAACTCAGCAACCTGTTGTTTTGAGGAGTAGATGTTCCTCTAATCTGTGGGGTACTTTTCAAGGATTAATTTTTGGCGTTTTAGCTCCCTTAGATCACGCCCTTGCTCTTCCTGTTCCTTAAGCAGTTTGCAAAGCATGCTACTTTGACTGTTCTGTTCTTCCTTTATTTGGTCCATAGCTTCTTGCAATTTGGAAATAGAAGCCTCAAGATGTTCCCAATATTCGAATTGAGGCAGTTCCGGGAGGGCTTCCTGTGCTCTCCTCTTGGCTGAATCATCTTGTTGCTGTTGCCTGACCATTGATATTCCAGTGATTGGCCTCTCAACTGGAATATACTCTGTTATTCCCATCTTCACTCCGGCATCTTTGCAGAGCATAGAAATTAAGCTTGGATAGGCCAATTTGGCATCCTTGGAATTCCTGTTTGCTATTTTGTATAGCTCACATGAGATTAGTTGATGGACTTCTACTTCTCTTCCCAACATGATGCAGTGAATCATTACTGCTCTTTTAATGGTAACTTCAGAACGGTTGCTGGTGAGCAATATGGAACGCCCAATGAAATCCAGCCAGTCTCTGGCTACTGGTTTTAGATCTTCTCTTTTGAGTTGAATTGGGGTGCCAGTGGTGCTGGTGGTCCACCTGGCTTCAGGGATGTATATATCCTCTAGAATCTTGTCTAGACCTTTATTTACCCTCATCATTCTCCTGTTAAAGGAGTCTGGGTCATCTTTCAGTTGAGGAATTTTAAATATCTCCCTGATCTTGTCAGGATGAGTATGAACAATCTTTCCTCTGACTAAGGTCCGATGGTCATAGAGAGCAGCTCCAATTATTCTCTGCCTGTCTGTCTGCCATAGATTAGCATAGAACTCTTGAACCATGTTTCTTCCCACTTTCGTTTCAGGATTGGTCAGAATTTCCCAATTCCTGATTCGAATTTGCTCTTGAATCTCTTGATATTCATCTTCTTTCAGATCAAATTTGACTTCTGGGATCACTGATCTTTGACTCATTATTTTGTAGTAATGGTCTGAATGTTCTTTAGTTAAGAACTTCCCCTGATTCCAAAGTGGCTTTGGAGCACTCTCTTTCTTGCCCCTTGGGGTGGGTTGTTTTCCTTTAGGGGCCATGATCTTAATGAGTATGTTTTTGTGATCACAGATAACCACACCAAACTTAGAGCTTTGCTTGTCCTCAAGCAAAAGAGAAGAAAGGAGAGGGATAGGAGGAGAGCAAGTGTTGCAAGGTGAGGATGAGTGGGGCGCCGAACTCAATATATAGGGAGGGGGGTGGGGAATTTTCGAAAATAAGAGAAAGATATTATAGAAGATATGATTCATAAAAGATAGATATGATAAGAAAAAGATATAGTTTAAAAAGAGAAAGATATGAATAATAATTAAAAGGATAGATTTGAATTTTTAATTTTGAAAAAGATTTTAAAGAGATAATTGAGTTTTGAAAACAAACTTTAAAAGAGTTGGATTGGATTGAAAAATAATTTATCTTTATGGATTAAGATATATTTGAAATTTTTGAAAGAGGGATTTTAGAAATTAGGGTTCTTAGAAAACCAATTTGATTTGAAGGATGACCTTTTGAAACATGTTGATGCAAGAAATTATGAATTGAAACATAAAAATTTAGAAAATTTGTAAAACAAAATGAATTTTACCTCCTCCCCACCATCCTGGCGTTAAACGCCCAACTGCTGCATGGTTTGGGCGTTTAACGCCCAAATGTTGCTTCTCCTGGGCGTTCAACGCCCAGCTGATGCATCTTTCTGGCGTTGAACGCCAGGAAGTCCTTTGTCACTGGGCGTTTTTCTGAACGCCCAGGATGCTGTCAATCTGGCGTTAAACGCCCAGAAGGTGCTTCTTTCTGGCGTTTAACGCCCAGAAGATGCTTCTTTCTGGCGTTTAACGCCCAGAAAGCTACTCTCACTGGCGTTGAACGCCCAGTAGGTGCTTCTTTTGGGCGTTCAACGCCCAAAATGTTTCTTACTGCCCTTTTTTCGCCAGTGAGCTTCCAAATTCTCCTGTAACTCTGTGAATTCAATCAATTATTTTTTACCTTGAAGATATTTGACCTATACCTGTAAAAATTAACAGAAACAAATAAAATTAAATTTGTGATTGGCTGGGTTGCCTCCCAACAAGCGCTTCTTTAATGTCATTAGCTGGACTATTACTGAGTCTTAATTAAGTCTCAGTTTTGAGCATTCTTGCTCAAAATTTCCTTCAAGATAATGTTTAACTCTTTGTCCATTAACAATGAACTTTTGTTAGAGTCATTATCCTGAAGCTCTATGTATCCATATGGTGATACGTTTGTAATGACATATGGACCTCTCCACCGGGATTTTAATTTCCCGGGGAATAATTTGAGCCTAGAATTAAATAGCAGAACCTTCTGCCCCGGCTCAAAGACTCTGGATGACAATTCTTATCATGCCATCTTTTCGCTTTCTCTTTGTAAATCTTTGCATTCTCGAAAGCATTGAGTCTAAATTCCTATAGCTCATTAACTGGAGCAATCTTTTTTCTCCAGCTATCTTGGCGTCAAGGTTTAGGAATCTGGTTGCCCAATAGGCCTTGTGTTCCAGTTCCACTGGCAAGTGACATGCCTTTCCATACACAAGCTGGTATGGAGAGGTCCTATAGGGGTCTTGAATGCCGTTCTGTATGCCCACAGAGCATCATCCAAGCTTCTTGCCCAATCCCTTCTACGGTTAATTACAGTCTGTTCCAGGATTCTTTGAGTTCTCTATTTGAGACTTCAGCTTGCCCATTAGTTTGTGGATGATATGGAGTAGCTACCCTGTGGCTAACTCCATAACGAACCAGAGCAGAATAAAGCTGTTTATTGCAGAAATGAGTGCCCCCATCACTGATTAACACTCTAGGGATACCAAATCTGCTGAAGATGTGTTTCTGGAGGAATTTTAACACTGTTTTAGTGTCATTGGTGGGTGTTGCAATAGCCTCCACCCATTTGGATACATAATCCACTGCCACCAGAATATAAGTGTTTGAGTATGATGGTGGGAAGGGTCCCATGAAGTCAATGCCCCATACATCAAACAACTCAATCTCCAAGATCCCTTGTTGAGGCATGGCGTAATTGTGAGGTAGATTGCCAGATCTTTGGCAACTGTCACAATTAAGTACATACACTCGGGAGTTTATAGAGAGTAGGCCAGTAGAAGCCACATTGGAGGACTCTTGTGGCTGTTCGCTCACTTCCAAAATGTCCTCCATACTGTGATCCATGGCAGTGCCATAGGATCTTCTATGCTTCTTCCTTAGGCACACATCTACGGATTACTCCGTCTGCACATCTCTTAAAGAGATATGGCTCATCCCAAAGATAATACTTTGCATCCGTGATCAGCTTCTTTATTTGCTGTCTACTGTACTCTTTGGGTATAAATCTCACTGCCTTGTAGTTTGCAATGTCTGCAAACGATGGCACTTCCTGGATGGCAAAGAGTTGCTCATCCGGAAAGGTTTCAGAGATCTCAGTGAGGGGGAGGGACGCCCCTTCCATTGGTTCTATTCGGGACAGGTGATCTGCTACTTGATTCTCTGTTCCTTTTCTGTCTCTTATTTCTATATCAAACTCTTGCAGAAGCAGCACCCATCTTATAAGTCTGGGTTTTGAATCCTGCTTTGTGAGTAGATATTTAAGAGCAGCATGATCTGTATACACAATCACTTTTGATCCTACTAAATAGGACCTGAATTTGTCAATGGCGTAAACCACTGCAAGTAGCTCTTTTTCTGTGGTTGTGTAATTCTTCTGTGCGTCATTTAAAACACGGCTGGCATAGTAAATGACGTGCAGAAGCTTGTCATGCCTTTGTCCCAATACTGCACCGATGGCATGGTCACTGGCATCACACATTAATTCAAATGGTAATGTCCAGTCTGGTGCAGAGATGATTGGTGCTGTAACCAATCTAGCTTTCAGAGTCTCAAATGCTTGCAGACACTCTTTATCAAAGATAAATGGCGTGTCAGCAGCTAGCAGGTTGCTCAGAGGTTTGGCAATTTTTGAAAAATCCTTTATAAACCTCCTGTAGAATCCTGCATGCCCCAGAAAGCTTCTGATTGCCTTAACATTGGCAGGTGGTGGTAGTTTTTCAATTACCTCTACCTTAGCTTGATCCACCTCTATCCCCTTGTTCGAGATTTTGTGCCCAAGGACAATTCCTTCAGTCACCATAAAGTGACACTTTTCCCAGTTTAAAACCAGGTTAGTCTCTTGGCATCTCTTTAGAACAAGTGCTAAATGGTTAAGGCAGGAGCTGAATGAGTCTCCAAACACTGAAAAGTCATCCATGAAGACTTCCATAAATTTTTCCACCATATTAGAGAAAATTGAGAGCATGCACCTCTGAAAGGTTGCAGGTGCATTGCACAGGCCAAATGGCATCCTTCTGTATGCAAATACTCCAGATGGGCATGTGAATGCCATTTTCTCCTGATCTTGGGGATCTACTGCAATTTGATTATAACCTGAATATCCATCCAGGAAGCAGTAGTATTCATGACCTGCTAGTCTTTCTAGCATCTGGTCTATGAATGGTAGAGGAAAATGATCTTTTCTGGTAGCTGTATTGAGCCTTCTGTAGTCAATACACATACGCCACCCAGTAACTGTTCTTGTAGGAACCAGTTCATTTTTTTCACTATGAACCACTGTCATGCCACCTTTCTTAGGGACGACTTGGACAGGGCTCACCCAGGGGCTGTCAGAAATAGGATAAATAATCCCAGCCTCTAGTAATTTAGTGACCTCTTTCTGCACTACTTCCTTCATGGCTGGGTTCAGCCGCCTTTGTGGTTGAACCACTGGCTTGGCGTCACCCTCCAGTAAGATCTTGTGCATGCATCTAGCTGGGCTAATGCCCTTAAGATCACTGATGGACCACCCAAGAGTTGTCTTGTGTGTCTTTAGCACTTGAATTAGTGCTTCCTCTTCCTGTGGCTCTAAGGTAGAGCTTATGATTACAGGAAAGGTATCACCTTCTCCCAAAAATGCATATTTTAGGGAAGGTGGTAATGGTTTGAGCTCGGGTTTAGGAGGTTTATCCTCTTCCTGAGGGATTTTCAGAGGTTCTACTATTTTCTCTGACTCCTCCAGATCAGGCTGGACGTCTTTAAAGTTGTCCTCTAGCTCTGATTCGAGACTCTCAGCCATATTGACCTCTCTTACCAGAGAGTCAATAATATCAACACTCATGCAGTCATTTGGGGTGTCTGGATGTTGCATGGCTTTGACAACATTCAACTTGAACTCCTCCTCATTGACTCTCAAGGTTACTTCCCCTTTTGGACGTCAATGAGGGTTCGGCCAGTTGCTAGGAAAGGTCTTCCTAGAATGAGAGTTGCACTCTTGTGCTCCTCCATTTCCAGCACCACAAAGTCAGTAGGAAAGGCAAATGGCCCAACCTTGACAATTATGTCCTCAATCACGCCTGATGGGTATTTAATGGAGCCATCAGCAAGTTGAAGACATATCCTGGTTGGTTTAATTTCTTCAGTTAAACCAAGCTTTCTGATAGTAGATACAGGTATTAGGTTGATACTTGACCCAAGATCACATAAAGCTTGCTTGGTGCAAGTGCCCTCTAATGTGCATGGTATCATAAAGCTCCCAGGATCTTTAAGCTTCTCAGGTAAGCTTTTCAGAATGACTGCACTGCATTCTTCAGTGAGGTAAACTTTTTCAGTTTCCCTCCAATCCTTCTTATGACTTAAGATCTCTTTCATGAACTTAGCATAAGAGGGTATTTGCTCAAGTGCTTCTGCAAACGGAATCTTTATTTCAAGAGTCCTGAGATAGTCTGCAAAGCGGGCAAATTGCTTATCCTGTTCCGCTTGGCGGAGTTTTTGAGGATAAGGCATTTTGGCTTTGTATTCCTCAACCTTAGTTGCTGCAGGTTTATTACCTACAGAAGTGGGTTGGGAAGCCTTTTTAGAAGGGTTGTTATCAGCACTTGTATGTGACTGATTCCCCACTGGCATTTGAATGCCAGTGGTGGGAGCTGGAGTGGCGTTAGACGCCACTTCCTTGTTTGTTACTGGCGTTTGAACGCCAGAACCATGCTCCCTTTGGGCGTTCAACGCCGGATTCATGCTTGTTTCTGGCGTTAAACGCCAGGAATAAGCATGGTCTGGGCGTTCAGCGCCAGCTTTATTCCTCTCTGGGCTCTGACTGTCCTCAGAGGGATTTTGAGTATCCACTTGTTCATTTCTTGGTTTCCTGCTGCTTTGAAGTGAGGTATTTAATGTTTTCCCACTTCTTAATTGAACTGCTTGGCATTCTTCTGCTATTTGTTTTGACAGTTGCTTTTCTGTCTGCTTTAATTGTACTTCCATATTCCTGTTAGCCATTCTTGTTTCCTGTAATATTTCCTTGAATTCGGCTAGCTGCTGAGTTAGAAAGTCTAATTGCTGATTGAATTCATTAGCCTGATCCACCGGACTGAGTTCAGCAGTTACTGTTTTAGCTTCTTCTTTCATGGAAGATTCACTGCTTAGGTACAGATGTTGATTCCTGGCAACTGTTTCAATAAGCTTTTGAGCTTCTTCAATTGTTTTTCTCATATGTATAGATCCACCAGCTGAGTGGTCTAGAGAAATCTGAGCTTTTTCTGTAAGCCCATAGTAGAAGATGTCTAATTGCACCCATTCTGAAAACATTTCAGAGGGGCATTTTCTTAGCATCTCTCTGTATCTCTCCCAGGCATCATAAAGAGATTCATTATCTCCTTGTTTGAAGCCTTGGATGCTTAGCCTTAGCTGTGTCATCCGTTTTGGAGGGAAATAGTGATTCAGGAATTTTTCTGACAGCTGCTTCCATGTTTTTATGCTGTTCTTAGGCTGGTTATTTAACCACCTCTTAGCTTAATCTTTTACGGCAAATGGAAACAGTAATAATCTGTAGACATCCTGATCCACTTCCTTATCATGTACTGTGTCAGCAATTTGCAAAAATTGTGCCAGAAACTCTGTAGGTTCTTCATGTGGAAGACCAGAATAATGACAGTTTTGCTGCACCATGATAATGAGCTGAGGATTCAACTCAAAGCTACTAACTCCAATGGAGGGTATACAGATACTACTCCCATATGAATACAAGGGATAATTTATATGTTGATTTTTTTTTCTGTATTTTGAATTTTGTGATGAAAGAGAAAAACACACAAAAGACACAAGACTTAAAATTTTTAGATCTAATGCTCCTTATTTTCGAAAATTTTTTGGAGGGAAAACACCAAGGAACACCAAACTTAAAAATTTAAGATCAAGACACAAGAAAAACTCAAGAACCCCTTGAAGATTCACAAGAACACCAAGAACAAAAGGAAGAACACCAAACTTAAGATTTTTAGAAAACTTTAATAAAATTTTCGAAAATCATAAAAAGATTAACAAGAAAACACCAAACTTAAAGTTTGGAACAAGATTCAATCAAAGAAGAATTATTTTTGAAAAAGGTTCCAAAGCGTATACCCAATTATCAAGAATATAAACCAATACTCTAGCCAATTGGGAGTAAATGTAACACTTGTTCTGAATATTCCAATTAATGCTTTAAAAAGAATACAAGTGAAAAGACACAAAGCAAGAAAAACTCAAGATCAACAAGAAAGATAAACAAGAACAACTTGAAGATCAATGAAGAACAAGGAACACAAGTCGAAAATTTTAAAGAGAAGTATAAGATATGCAATTGACACCAAACTTAGAACAAAACACTAGACTCACAAAAATTAGCAATTAATTAAGAAAAATAATAAATTTTGAAAAGAAATTTTTGAAAAGAAACTATCTTAACAAGATTTAATGACTCTATAACAATAAAAATAAAAATAAATTATTCCTAATCTAAGAAATAAAATAAACCTTTAGTTGTTCAAACTCGAATAATCCCCGGCAACGGCGCCAAAAACTTGGTGCACGAAATGCAATCTAACTCTTTGGCAATTCGCACAACTAACCAGCAAGTGCACTGGGTCGTCCAAGTAATACCTTACGTGAGTAAGGGTCGATCCCACTGAGATTATTGGTTTGAAGCAAACTATATTTATTTTATTATTCTTAGTCAGGAGGCCAAGAAGATTATTTGGATTTAATTGTAAGAAGTCAAAGTGTTTAAAATTATTAGAAAAATAAAAGAGAATCAAATCGTTACTTGGTGTGCAGTAATGAGAAATATGTTGGAGTTATGGAGATGCTTTGTCCTTTGAATTTCTATTTTTCCTTGAAATCCTTTTCCACACGCAAAAATCCCTTCTATGGCAAGCTCTATGTAGGGTGTCACCGTTGTCAATGGCTACTTCCCATCCTCTCAGTGAAAACGTTCTTATGCTCTGTCACAGCACGGCTAATCATCTGTCGGTTCTCAATCAGGTTGGAGTAGAATCCATTGATTCTTTTGCGTCTGTCACTAACGCCCAGCCTTCAGGAGTTTGAAGCTCGTCACAGTCATTCACTCCCAGAATCCTACTCGGAATACTACAGACAAGGTTTAGACTTTCCGGATTCTCATGAATGCCGCCATCAATCCGGCTTATACCACGAAGATTCTGATTAAGGAATCTAAGAGATACTCATTCAATCTAATGTAGAACGGAGGTGGTTGTCAGGCACACGTTCATGGGTTGAGGAAGGTGATGAGTGTCACGGATCATCACCTTCTCCATAATGAAGCGCGAATGAACATCTTAGATAAGAACAAGCGTGTTTGAATGGAAAACAAAGGAATTGTATTAATTCATCGAGACGTTGCAGAGCTCCTCACCCCCAACAATGGAGTTTAGAGACTCATGCCGTCAAAAAGTATGTAATTCAGATCTGAAAATGTCATGAGGTACAGAATAATTCTCTAAAAGTTGTTTAAATAGTAAATTAGTATCCTAGGTTTACAGAATATGAGTAAACTAAGATAATTGGTGCAGAAATCCACTTCTGGGGCCCACTTGGTGTGTGCTGGGGCTGAGACTAAAGCTATCCACGAGTAGAGGCTTTTCTTGGAGTTGAACTCCAAGTTATGACGTGTTTTGGGCGTTCAACTCCGGATCATGACGTTTTTCTGGCGTTTAACTCCAGACAGCAACAAGTACTTGGCGTTCAACGCCAAGTTACGTCGTCTATCTTCGCACAAAGTATGGACTATTATATATTGCTGGAAAGCCCTGGATGTCTACTTTCCAACGCCGTTGAAAGCGCGCCAATTGGACTCCTGTAGCTCCAGAAAATCCATTTCGAGTGCAGGGAGGTCAGGATCCAACAACATCAGCAGTCCTTTTTCAGCCTAAGTCAGATTTCTGCTCAGCTTCCTCAATTTCAGCCAGAAAATACCTGAAATCACAGAAAAATACACACACTCATAGTAAAGTCCAGAAATATGATTTTTGCTTAAAAACTAATAAAATTCTATTAAAAACTAATTAAAACATACTAAAATCTACATGAAATTACCCCCAAAAAGCGTATAAAATATCCGCTCATCAGAGAGCTAGATTAAGCAATTTAATTTCTTTGTTATTTTATTTTATTTTTTTAGTGCTCTTTTATTTTTTTCTTTCATCTATAATCTGATTTCTATTTCTTCTTTACTTGATTATTTTAGTTATCCATCCCCTATATTTCCATCCTTCTAACTGTTTGATTAATTGCATCAACAAAGCTAACCATTAATCCCAACAATACTTCTTTCACTTCACTTGTTCTCTGCTGGTTATTTGCTAAGTGTATGATAGGTAGAAGAGGATGGACTGTATCTCCATTCGATAGTGAACCTGCGAGGACCTTCCTTAGATTAAGAAGGGAGGTCAGAGGCAAAGGCATAATTGGAGAAGAAGAAGTGGAGGAAGATCTAGAAACCACCATGGAAGAAGAAGCACATAACCATGTTGGAGAGGAAGCTGGCAATCATGTTGGGCAAGAAAGGAGAGTCTTAGGCTCCTATATCAACCCAAATCCAGAAAACTGTGGCAGCAGTATCCTAAAGCCAACAATCCATGCTAACAACTTTGAGTTGAAACCCCAACTCATCACACTTGTCCATAATAACTGCTCATATGGAGGAAGTACCTAAGAAGACCCAAATCAACATCTCAACACATTCTTGAGGATATGTGATACTGTAAAGTCCAACGGGGTACACCTTGACATCTACAAGCTACTCTTGTTCCCTTTCTCACTCAGAAATAAGGCAGCAAAGTGGTTGGAATCATTTCCCAAGGAGAGTCTAACCACATGGGAGGATGTTGTAAACAGATTCCTTGCAAGATTTTACCCTCCACAAAGAATCAACAGACTGAGAGCTGAGGTGCAGACTTTCAGACAACAAGATGGTGAGACACTCTATGAGGCATGGGAGAGATTCAAAGATTTGACAAGAAGATGTCCACCAGAAATGTTCAATGAGTGGGTACAACTACACATCTTCTATGAAGGGCTATCCTATGAATCAAAGAAGGCCGTGGATCATTCTTCAAGAGGTTCACTCAACAAGAAGAAAATCATTGAAGAAGCCATAGATGTCATCGAGACTGTAACTGAAAATGAGTATTTCTATGCTTCAGAAAGGACTCAAAAGAAAGGAGTGCTAGAACTCAACTCTGTGGAGGCTTTGTTAGCTCAAAACAAGGCAATTACAACACAAATAGCAGCCCTAACCAAGAAGATGGAGGCTAATCAAGCCTCAGCCATTCAAGACCAAACTCCTCAACAAGAAGGAAGTGCATCAGAACCTAA
This sequence comes from Arachis stenosperma, assembly GCF_014773155.1. Lineage (NCBI taxonomy): Eukaryota > Viridiplantae > Streptophyta > Magnoliopsida > Fabales > Fabaceae > Arachis > Arachis stenosperma. The sequence continues at coordinate 111,374,869 of NC_080378.1, forward strand.
ACGTGACTGGGAACAAGCTAATTATGTGAACAACTCATCCAGACCACCATATGATCCACACTCTAAGACATACAACCCAGGTTGGAAGAATCACCCAAATTTTGGGTGAGGAAACCAACAAAACCATAACCAGGACCACAGCAAACCTTATCCATCAAATCAACACAACTCTCACAACCCCAACCATCAAACAGGCAACCATAGACCTTACCATAACTCACAAAACACAGCATATCATGGCAACCAACCAACACACAACAACCACCATCAGGACACACCACCCTCAACTATGCAACCATGTGAAATCAAGAGCAACTTTGAGAGGATGGAGGCTGCAATAGCACAGCTATCATCACAGCTTGCAGGAGCAGTCTCCACCCTTATGGAGAGACAAACGCAGACTGACAAAAGAATAGAAGCCAATCAAGAAGAATACAGGTCAAATCTGAAAAATTAAGGTGCAGCAATCTCAAAGTTGGAAGCTGATGAGCAGATATTTTATACGCTTTTTGGGGGTAATTTCATGTAGATTTTAGTATGTTTTAATTAGTTTTTAATAGAATTTTATTAGTTTTTAAGCAAAAATCATATTTCTGGACTTTACTATGAGTTTGTGTATTTTCTGTGATTTCAGGTATTTTCTGGCTGGAATTGAGGGAGCTGAGCAAAAATCTGATTTAGGCTGAAAAAGGACTGCTGATGCTGTTAGATCCTGACATCCCTGCACTCGGAATGGATTTTCTGGAGCTACAGGAGTCCAATTGGCGCGCTCTCAATTGGGCTGGAAAGTAGACATCCAGGGCTTTCCAGCAATATATAATAGTCCATACTTTTCACGAGAATAGACGACGTAAACTGGCGTTCAACGCCAGTTTCATGCTGCTGTCTGGCGTCCAGCGCCAGAAACAGGTTACAAGTTGGAGTTCAGCGCCCAAAACACGTTACAACCTGGCGTTCAACTCCTGAAACAGCCCAAGCACGTGAGAAGCTTTAGTCTCAGCCCCAGTACACACCAAGTGGGCCTCAGAAGTGGATTTCTGCACTAATTATCTTAGTTTACTTATTTTCTGTAAACCTAGGCTACTAGTTCACTATTTAAACAACTTTTAGAGGATTACTTTGTACCTGATGACATTTTCATATCTGAATTACATACTTTTTGACGGCATGAGTCTCTAAACTCCATTGTTGGGGGTGAGGAGCTCTGCAGCGTCTCAATGAATTAATGCAAGTGTTTCTGTTTCCCATTCAAATATGCTTGTTCCTATCTAAGATGTTCATTCGCGCTTCACTATGAAGGAGGTGATGATCCGTGACACTTATCACCTTCCTCAACCCATGAACGTGTGTCTGACAAACACCTCCGTTCTACATTAGATTGAATGAGCTTCTCTTAGATTCCTTAATCAGAATCTTCGTGGTATAAGCTAGAATTGATGGCGGCCACTCTTGAGGATCCAGAAAGTCTAAACCTTGTCTGTGGTGTTCCGAGTAGGATTCAAGGATTGAATGACTGTGACGAGCTTCAAACTCGCGATTGCTGGGCGTGATGACAAACGCAAAAGGATCAATGGATCCTATTCCAACATGATCGAAAACCAACAGCTGATTAGCCGTGCTGTGACAGAGCATCTGGACCGTTTTCACTGAGAGGATGGGAAGTAGCCATTGACAACGGTGACACCCTACATATAGCTTGCCATGGAAGGAACATTGAATTATTTGCATGCATGGAAAAGTATATTACAGGAATTCAGAGGACAAAGCATCTCCAAAACTCCAACATATTCTCCATTATAGCATAACAAGTAATTAATTTATGCCCTTTTTCCTTTTTCCACTAAACTTGAAAAACATTGTTGTTAGTGTCCTGACTAAGCCAAATAAGATAAACATAGCTTTCTTCAAGCCAACAATCTCCGTGGGATTCGACCCTTACTCACGTAAGGTATTACTTGGACGACTCAGTGCACTTGCTGGTACGTGGTATGATTTGTAAGAAGTCTTGATTTGATAGATATATTACAAATTCATGTACCAGAAGCACAAGTGGGGATCTTATCTAAGCAAATTCCAATGTCCACACACACATTTCCCAGTGATACCATGGCCAACCCAAGAGGGGAATGCAAGGCTATTACACTTAGAAGTGGGAAAATTGTGGAAGAAGGAACCCCAAGCAAAGGCAACCATGAAGAAGAAGTTGCAGAAAATCATGAGAACAAGAACGAGGAAGAGACCCCTGCTCCATCCTCATCAAAACTAGTCTTGAAGCCTTATGTGCCAAAGGCACCATATCCACAAAGGCTGGAGAAAGATGGGAAGGATGGCCAATTCTCTAAGTTCTTAGAGATCTTCAAGAAACTCCATATCAACATACCATTTGCTGAGGCATTGGAGCAAATGCCACTCTATGCCAAATTTTTTAAAGAGCTTATAACAAGAAAAAGGAACTGGGAGGCAAAGGAGACCATAGTACTAACTGAGGAATGTAGCGCCATCATACAAAAGAAGCTACCTCAGAAGATGAATGACCCAGGGAGTTTCCAAATCCCCTGCATCATAGGGGATATTACTATTGAAAAAGCCTTGTGTGACCTAGGGGCTAGCATAAACCTCATGTCCCTGACTATGCTGAGAAGGATGAAGATTGAGGAAGCCAAACCAACAAGAATGGCACTCCAATTAGCTGACAGAACATTTAAGTTTCCACATGGGGTAGTGGAAGACTTGTTGGTAAAAGTGGGAAAATTCATTTTTCCAGCTGATTTTGTTGTGCTGGACATAGAAGAAGAGGCCAACACATCAATCATCCTAGGAAGGCCATTCCTAGCTACTGCTGGAGCCATCATTGATGTGCAAAAAGGGGAACTAGTCTTGAGATTGCATGAAGAGAAGATGGTCTTCAACGTCTTTAAGGCAATGAGTTAACCCAAGGAGTCCATAGGAGAATGCATGATGGTAGACACCCTAGAACAGATAGTTCAGGGGGTTTTGGAAGAAAAGCAATGTGAAAGAGCTATGGAGCTGGAACAACAAGCATCAAGTGGAGAACTACCACAAGAAGTCATGAGGAATTCAATCATGCCAACCACCACGGACAACAAAGAAGTAGAGGCACCAAAACTAGAGTTGAAAACCTTACCACCCAGCTTGAAATATGCATATTTGGGTGCCAACAACACTCACCCAGTGATCATAAATTCAAGTCTGAGTAAGGAGCAAGAAGAGGAACTTATCCAAGTGCTGAGATAACACAAGGATGCCATAGGCTGGACACTTTCAGATTTAAAAGGGATCAGTCCTTCAATGTGCATGCACAAGATCCTACTTGAGGAAGATGCCAAACCTTCAAGGCAACAACAAAGGAGGCTGAACCCAACTATGAATGAAGTGGTTCAAAAAGAAGTGCTGAAGTTGTGGCAAGCAGGGGTGATTTACCCCATCTCAGATAGCCCTTGGGTAAGCCCGGTGCATGTAGTCCCAAAGAAGGGAGGGATCACTATTGTGTCAAATGAGAAGAATGAATTGATATCCACAAGGACAGTGACCGGATGGCGCATGTGCATTGACTATCGGAAGCTCAATGAAGCTACCCGGAAAAACCACTTTCCCCTGCCCTTCATGGACCAGATGCTTGAAAGACTCGCAGGACACCAATACTACTACTTCCTGGACGGTTAATCTGTCTACAACCAAATAGTTGTAGACCCCAAGGACCAGAAGAAAACCTCTTTTACTTGTCCCTATGGAGTCTTTGCTTATAGGAGAATGCCCTTTGGATTGTGCAATGCACCTGCAACATTCCAAAAGTGCATGCTCTCCATCTTTTCAGACATGGTTGAGAAGTTCATAGAAGTATTCATGGACGACTTTTCTGTGTTTGGAAACTCATATTCTGATTGCCTATGTCACCTTGCCCTGGTGCTAAAAAGGTGCCAAGAAACCAACCTGATTTTGAACTGGGAGAAGTGCCATTTTATGGTAACTGAGAGGGTGGTTCTTGGTCACAAGATTTCAAAAAAATGGTAGAGGTAGACAAGGAAAGGTAGAAGTAATTGAGAAGTTGCCTCCACCTTGCAATGTCAAGGCAATCAGAAGCTTTTTGGGACACGCCGGGTTCTATATGAGGTTTATCAAGGACTTTTTAAAGATTGCAAAACCTCTTAGCAACCTACTTGTCTCAAATACTCCCTTTGTTTTTGATAAAGAGTGCATGGTAGCCTTTGATGAGCTTAAGAAAAGACTCTTCTCTGCACCTATTATAGCACCACCTAGCTGGGATCTCCCCTTCGAATTAATGTGTGATGCATCTGATTTTGCTGTTGGTGTTGTTCTATGACAGAGGAAAGACAAGCTAGTACATGTTATTTACTATGCTAGCAAAGTCCTTAATGAAAATCAAAGAAACTACACCACAACAGAGAAAGAACTTTTAGCCATAGTCTTTGCTTTTGATAAGTTTAGATCATATCTTATTGGCTCTAAAGTAATTGTATTCACTGATCATGCAGCACTCAAATACTTGCTTACCAAACAAGAATCTAAGCCCAGATTAATAAGATGGATTCTGCTACTCAAAGAATTTGACATTGAGATCAAGGATAGGAGCGGAGCAGAGAACAAGGTGATTGACCATCTCTCAAGAATTCCACAAGAAGAGGAAGAGACACACCAAGTTGCAGTAAATAAAAGCTTCCCTGATGAGCAGTTGATGATGATCCGAGTAGCCCCTTGGTTTGCAGACATAGCTAATTTCAAGGCTGTTGGGGAACTACCAACCAACATCAACAAACACATGAGGAGGAAGCTAATCAAGGATGGCAAATACTACATCTGGGATGACCCCTATTTGTTCAAAAAGTGTGCTGATGGAATCTTGAGAAGGTGTATCTCCCATGAAGAAGGGCAGGAAGTGCTGTGGCAATGCCAAGGGTCCGCATATGGAGGTCACTTCAGTGGAGAAAGAACAGCAGTAAAAGTGCTTCAATCCGGATTTTATCGGCCAACAATGTTCAAGGATGCTAAGGAATTGGTGTCAAGATGTGATGAGTGCCAAAGAGCTGGTAATCTAACCAAGAGAAATGAGATGCCACAGCAATTCATACTAGAGCTGGAACTATTTAATGTATAGGAAATTGACTTTATGGGACCCTTCCCAACCTCCTACTCAAATAGTTACATATTGGTGGTTGTTGATTATGTCTTAAGATGGGTAGAAGCCATAGCCACCGCAACCAATGACAACAAGGTGGTGATAAGCTTCTTGAGAAGGAACATCTTCAGCAGATTTGGAGTTCCTAGAGCCCTCATTAGTGATCGAAGGACACACTTCTGCAATAAACAACTGGAGACACTCCTTCTTAGGTATGGAGTCAAGCACAAGGTGGAAACTCCATACCATCCACAGACCAACGGGCAAGCTGAAATTTCAAATAGAGAGCTAAAAAGAATTCTTGAAAAAACTGTTGGAAGCTCAAGAAAGGATTGGTCTAAGAAGCTGGATGATGCATTATAGGCCTACAGGACAGCCTACAAGACACCTATTGGGATGTCTCCATACCAAGTGGTATATGGCAAGGCTTGTCACTTACCAGTTGAGCTTGAGCATAGAGCGTTTTGGGCTCTAAAAATACTAAACTATGATGAGCAAGCTGCTGGAGAAAGGAGATTAATGCAACTCAATGAGCTAGAGGAATTTAGACATCAAGCATATGAGAATGCAAAAATCTACAAAGAGAACACAAAAAAGTGGCATGATCAACAGATAGCAAGAAGGGAGTTCACTGAAGGACAAAAGGTGCTGCTCTACAACTCAAGGCTCAAGTTCTTTCTTGGGAAACTCAAGTCTCGATGGTCAGGACCCTTCACCATACTCAAGGTGTTTTCTTATGGTCATGTAGAGCTCATGGAGGACAAGACTCAAAGAACTTTCACTGTCAATGGCCATAGACTCAAACACTACTTGGGAGGCTCCTTAGAGGAGCAGAGAGTGAGCTACAAGCTTAACTAAAGATGGAGGAGTGTCAAGCTAGTGACAATAAAGAAGCGCTAGTTGGGAGGCACCCCAACACTTTATCCTTTTTGATTTATTGTTTTTCTTAGAAGTAGTTTAAAATTCATTGCTTAGATAGTTTAAGTTTCAGTTTCACATTGGTGTTACATTACCATTTAGAATTAGATTGCAAGTAGTAGGTTAGGAAGTTTAATATTAGCTTTGGTAGTTAGGATACCCTTACATTCTTTTGTTTCTTTTATTCAGGAATTGCAACTTGATGAATCCGTTATTAATGATGAGTAAATGGGCTGAGAAATAGCTAAAAAGCTAAGTTTGGTGTGGCCACTCACCCACTTAAGCTAGGCTTACAACCATTTTGATAACTTGATTTTGAAAAGTAAGCCTAGGGATTAAGTTTGGTGTGGCCACCACCATACAAGGATCACCTAGCAAGCCCAAGTTTACTCAATTTGAAAGCAGTTAATGTTTTGGGCAAGAGCATGAATATGGTTTAATGTGTTCAGAAGAGGTTGGAAACAAAAGAAAATGAAAAGATTGAAGTTATTTCATCCTTATGAACACATTAAATACACAATGATATAACCAATTTATTAAGATGCTATAGGATTAAGTTTGGTGTCCCAAGGGACACCCATTAGTTGCACTCCGAATTACCCATGATAAGAAGGAATGTGAAGGATTCTTTTGTCATTATTAATGGGTTTCAATTTTATTTTCAGGAGAAAAGATGGGACCCACATGGTGAATAACTCATAAAGTAAGGAAGTCAAAGTGTACTTACACTTTGGAACTCAACACATGCAGAAGGCATAGTGAGATAAGGGTTGGCGCCTCTTCCCATGCTAGGCGCCACTCCCCAAGTGGGAAAACATTGAATCTTTTTTATTTACCACCATTCAAATCACACCCTTCACCCCTTATAAAAGCCTTACATTCCCAACTCTTCTCCTACTTCAAACCCCCAACCACACACGAAAGAGAATCCAAACACCCTTCTTCTTCTTTTTTCTTTTCGCCTTCTACTATCTCTCTTCCCCTACTTCTTTTCCCTTTTCTGGATTGGGACAATCAAGTCCTAAGTTTGGTGTTGGAGCAAAACCTTGTTTTGCTTGCTCTCTCTCTTACGACCACCCCACCCAATTTTTTTTCACAACCTCAAACACACTCTCTCAACTCAATGGCACCACCAAAAAGCTCAGCCTCAAAGAAAAGAAAAACCAAGGAACCAACTTCTGGATCCTCAAGCTCATCTTTCAATGAATATAAGTTTCTCTCTGCATTCAACCAAGCTCAATTCAACGGTTGGGTGAGTGAAAGGGAGATCATTCCAGAAGTTGGGTTCCAATTAGGGAGGAACGAACATCTTGAGATCAACATTGAGATCAACAGCAGGGCTGGGCACTCCTATGCAACCCACCAAGGAAGGTAGTAGAGAGCTTGGTGAGGGAGTTTTATGCCAACGCTATGCCTCAGCCAAGACAACCCTATGGCTACATTAGCTATGTGAGGGGGAAGTCCATTGACTATAGTCCTTCCAGCATAGAGAGGATGCTAATGGTGAAGAGGACAAGCTCCACTCAAAGCTATGAAGAAAGAATGAAGCAACAAGACCCTGGATTTGATGAAATCCTGAACGAGATCTGCGTGCTGAATGTGTATTGGATAAATGATAAGGATGGGGTACCCAACCAATTAAGAAGGAGGGATCTGAGCCCCCAAGCTAGGGGATGGTTGGAATTTGTGAGGAGGTCCCTAATCCCCACATCCAACACTTCAGAGGTGACCAAGGAGAGAGCTGTGCTCATATATAGCATCATGAAAGGTGAGAATGTCAATGTGGGGAAACTAATTGCCAACAATATTAACAAAGTGCTGAAAAGCACCAGTGACAACACAAGGTTGGCATTCCCCAGCATCATACAGAGGTTATGTGATGATGCTAGAGTTGAAAAGATCATCGATGAGGTGCTAGTAAAGCAAGACAAATTCATAACTGCCAAGAAGATGGCCAAAGTGGTGGCTGTTAACCCACTTCAGAGGGCCAGAGAACAAAGAGCTCATGCTCATGAGCCACAACAACAAGAAGAAGAAGAAGAGGCAGAAAAGCCACACTTTCTAGCACTTCAACCACCACCACCACACTACCAATACCAACAATTTCCAGAGGGATTCAACTGGGAACAACTGCAAGGAGATGTGCACCAAATGAAGGGAGACCTACACCACCTGAGAGAAGATGTCAACCAATTCAAAGACTATCAACAGAAGCAATGGGACTAAGTCAATGAGAATATCCAACAACTCTAAGGGAGTTGGGAGCACATGAGGAAGGAGCAGCAGGAACAGTTTGACTGGGGAGAGGTACGAAGTGCATTGGACAAAATAGTAGAGCAAGGCAAATGGCAACAAAGGAACCTTGCTGAATTCAGGCATCTCTATGATGCCAGAACCATCTCCAGGAGGCAATATGACATCAACACACAAGCGAAGCTGAATCACTTGTGTAATGTCGTGGCCGCTCTAAACCCAGGATACCCAACGTTCATGCAAGGAATGAAGGAGCTGAGTGCAAGACAAGAGGAAATTCTAGCCAAACATAAAGAGGATGAAAGAAACTATATGAGAAGGCTAGGATTTTAGAAGCCTAAAGATGCTAAAGCACAAGAAGGATCCTCCAAGTAGGATGAAGGTGGCTCCTCCCCTTCTAAGAAGAAGGACAAAGGAAAGGGGCCAATGAACTAAAGATGAAGCTGCTCAAGGTTGTTAAGTCCCATGGTTGACACTCTCTAATTTCTGAAATCATGTTTAAGCTTTTGTTTGATTTACTTTCTGTCAGAATAAATAGTCATGCTAGGATAGTTTATGTTTTCTGCTTAGTTTTATTTCATGTTTGAGGTCCTTTATGAGTCCTTTAGATTACAAGAAAGAAAATGCAACGTATTTCAAGTCTTCCTTTTCAACATAAATAAAGTAGAGCTTGTCTCCATAAGAATTGCTATGAGCTGTGCAAAAACAAGAGTAAGAGAAACCAAGGCCAAGAGAGATCATCTAACAAACTAAGAAATAAGAAACTAAGTGTAGAACCTTGAATGAACTAAAAAGAAAATGAGTCATGGAAAGCAACTAGTCTTAGAAGGTATAACAAGAAAAGGTTAAGGGGTGCTCCTTGAATATCCATAGAACCAAGAAGTAGTAAGCAATAAAGACCCAAGGCTCTGAGCATCAACTACTAGGATGGGAAAGAAACATTAAAAAGCTCAAAAAGAGTTAAAGATCCTAGTAGATGCTTGTGGTGAAGATGTGTCAAGAAGAGACCTGGGCAAGTAGATTCTTAGGGGTGCTTCAACACCCAGTACCCTAAAACCAACTGGTCTGGGAGTGCTAATTGAAAGCTTAATTAAAGGATTATCTTGAGACAAAACACTTAGAGTCGTGGTCAAGAAAGCACAACCAAAGAGAAAGCAAAACAACTCTTACTACTTCAAGGTGACAATCAATAGAAAGGACCCCTGAAGCCTATACTTGAAAGAACCCTCAAAGATCTAACAGTTTTTCATGACATTAAAACATTCATACATGTGTTAAACACTTAGTCCTACCCTTAGTCATGTTGCATTCATTCAAGGCCAAGGTCTCGAGTTATAAAAGGCCTACTCACATTGATTTGCTTGGGACAAGCAAAGCTTAAGTTTGGTGTTGTGATGACTTGCATCATCTACCCTTCTTTCTTGCATAAAGAGGACCATAAAAGAGCATAAATCTCATTTGATCATTGCAATTCATGCATTATTTGATGAATATTATGGTACATTGCTTTGAGATGAGTTGTGCTGAATTTTAGGTGAAAAAGACATAAAAAACAGGAAGCAACAAAGAAGCTGGGCGTGTGAAACTGGCGTGCCACTTGGAGCAAACGCCATAAAAAATGCACTGGCGTGGCATGCCAGTACTAAATTCCAGATGAGAAGTCTCAAGCATTCATATAGGCGTGGCACGCCAGGGACTGGGCGTGACATGCTAGTATAAAGTTCCAAAGAGCAACAATGAAGGACACTAAAGGGGCGTGGCACGCCAGGTTGGGCGTGGCACGCCTAAACCAACACCTACTATGGGCGTGCCACTTGAGCCAAGGGGCGTGGCACACCAGCTCATCACTCCAGGAGAAACCATCAGTATGGCGTGCCACTTGGTATCGAAGGCGTGGCACGCCAGCTCCAGAAAGTCACTTGGCCATGCCACTTGAGGAACCAGGCGTGGCACGCCAAGCTTGAGAAGTCCACAAATACATGGGCATGCCACTTAAGCAGCATGGCGTGGCACGCTGGTACAAAATTCCAGAGAAGGGGCTGAAGGCCAATGAAGTCTGGGCGTGCCACTTGAGGTAGAAGGCGTGGCACGCCAGGCTCTCAGCTTCACTTAGGCGTGCCACTTAAGCGACCAGGCGAGGCACGCCAATGCACAAAGAGGCCACTTGATATCGAAGGTGTGGCATGCCAGTCCAAGAATCTCACTATGGCGTGCCACTTGGATGCTGGACGTGGCACGCCAGCCACTGGAACCAAGGCAAGATCATGGGCATGGCACGCCAGCCTCTAGGCGTAGCACACTGGTACAAGTTTCCAGAGAGGATGAAGAAGGCCGAATACATGGGCGTGCCACTTGGTGTCGATGGCGTGGCACGCCACCCACTATTCCTCACTTGGGCGTGCCTCTTGAACCCCAGGCGTGGCACGCCAGTTTCATTCAGAAAGCAAAAGCCATTGGGGTGTGCCACTTGAGTTCGTGGCGTGGCATGCCAAACAGAGGAATCACTTGCATACAAAGGGCGTGGCACGCTAGACCTTGGGCGTGCCATGCTAGTTTAACCTTCTAGAGAGCTTGATCAAGCGTGCAATAAGGGCGTGCACTAAACTAAATCTACCATGATTAAAGTTATGAAACACATTCCATCTTTCTGGTGAAGATAGATGTTAACTTTCAACTTATGATTGTAGTGCAAGTGTGCAACAGTAGGCACTAATGAACAATTAGATACTCTAACTGAATAGATAATTATTTTATTAAAGAAATAGAAAATATGTAATCACATGGAAACAATGAAAACAACTAAGAAAGACAGTCTTATAATTTAATCATGTACAAAAGATAACCACACATCTCAAAGTGCAAAGCTGCATTGATATGTTATAGAACCTCCAAATCTTCAAAGTTATCACATATATTCCCAGATTATCCATATGATCAACTAGCATAAGCATAATCGAAATGCCACCACTGACTTACCTGAACTTGTCAATCAAACAAGGTTGAGTGAAACCGAAACAGCAAGTAGAGAATCGCTTCTGGCCGAAATTGATTTTGCAAAAGAGTGCAGCAATGGCAGATTGAGAAACTCCTGAACTTATACAATAAAGAGATACAGATTTGGCACTTGCCATGTAATTGTGTGATGCCATTCTGGTTGAAAGCAAAAAGCAAATTGCATAATCCTCACACCTAAAGATAACAGAATTATAAGAAACATTAGTGGGAACAGTGCAAACAAGAAGACAAACCAAATGCTCTAAATTAACAATTTTTCAATTGATGACAGGGACTTTAAGCATTAGAAAGCTAGGAATAGCTATAACATGAACAAATACTATTCACAGAATCTTATTATTCTTCAATCAATTAACTCAATTTTCAAGTGTTTTTATAACTGTGCAAAATTTCCAATCCTATATCCTTGCTTTAATTCCGTGAAAAGACAAATTAAAAAACCCAGACGGAAAAGTTTGCAACTTTGATACTTTCTGCGCTGTACTAATGAAAAGATGAAAAGAGCAAAATGGGTGTTTCTATAATATGAATTAAAAGCTGAAACAAGGAGTAAAGTTAGAACCTTTCAGTGTGTGAGACCCAAAAAGAGGGCTTGAATATGAAATTTGATGATGAAGAACTTTATTGGGTTGTCCTTGCTTCTCTGATCTTAGTTCCCTATGGAGTATAGTGCTTGCTAGTTGCTACTAAAGGGTAATAAAGAAAGAAAAATGGGTTTTGTTCATTGAAGAAGAAATCCATTTTTGTTATGCTTTTATTGCTATTTGTCCATGACCATGGCCATTTTTTTTCTTTTTGGGATTTTATTTATTTTTTCTTTAGACACTACTAAAGAAAAATGTTCTTAATAAAAAAGGGAAAATGACAAATGAGTCCCTGAACTTTTATTTCGTTGACGAAAAACACTCCTTACTATTCAAAATTTGTGACGGATTGATCCTTCCATGCAAAATGCTCTCCCAGACATAACGGAAATGGGTGATGTGTCGCTTAGTTGGCGTGTGTTAGATGACGTCCATCGTAACAGCGTACAGGTAAAAAGGTAGATTGAGGTTAGGGACAAATGCGTCCCTGGATGGAAAGACGACGTTGTTTTTCCTATTTGTCCTATGTCTTCAAATGGAACCCATTCGCTATTACCGTTGTCATTTCTGTGAATGGTTGAGGGTGGTGGTATTGTGCAGTGTTAAATGACTAGCGATGGAGCTTCATCCAGCACACGACGCGTTCCACTACCATCAACCGTGAAATGCGTGGAAGCTGCAGAGGAAAAGGACGAGATTGCTCTGATGTGTAAATGCGGGGTGTACGTCATATTGTATAAATCGAGGACGACGACGAACCCCAATAGATTGTTCTTTGGATGTCCATTCTTTCAGGTAAATTGGTGATTTTATTTTAGTGGGTTTGATTATACGGGAGTTGTTTATGTGTTTTTTGTTTTGGAATCATGAACATGTAGCTGAAAAATTCCAGTCACTGCAAGTTCTTCTTATGGTTGGATAACCATGTTTCAACAATAAGAGTCCTTGAAAAGTTTATGACTGAGAACGAGGTTGATGATCTGAAAGTGTATCTTAGGAAGAAGGTAATGGAACAAAGACTGATTGATTTGAAGAAGAAGTTGTTGTATCTAGAGAGGAAGAAAAATGTTAATCTGTATTTGATTATTCTTGTAGTGGTTACTGTAATTTTTGCTTCTGTTATTGCCAAATTTGGCTAAAAAGTAGGTAAAAAAAATGATGTAATATAGTATGGGATGAGTTCCCTTTTTGTTGTATGCTTTTTGAACAAAAGTGTTGTAAGTTAAATTATGTTATACCCAACAAAGTGATTGCCCTAAGCAAGTTAATGGCATAATTATTTAGAGATATGATTAGATAAGTAAAGTATAAATTAATCTCATGAAAGAGATGTTAATGTCGACAAAAGAAGTCTAAACATGCCTACTGCCAAAGTAAGGCATAACTTAAGCCTGCAAGCTATACATAATCACATTGTTTTCAAAAAGAGTTGCTTTGTAAAATAACAGTGTTTCCAAAAAAGATGATGTCATAACTAAAGTCTAAACATGTAGTGTTAACTACTAGGCTTGTTTAGTCCTGGAGTGGGAATGAAAAACAATCGTTAAGTTGCTTTGCCTGCTGCTGCCAAAGTCTGTGGAGATGCTCCTGATGTAGTTGGTTGTTGTGGAGAGGGGAGATGTTGTTCAGGCTAAGAGGGTTTGTTTGCCACAGACTTCCTCCTAATGGTTTGCTTAGACCTAAATGGCCCTGGGGCAGGGCGTGATGAAGACTGGATTGGGGCCTAAATGGTGCTTTCGAAGGCATTGATTGTGTCGCAACCGCTGCTACTGAAGATCCAGATTCTTGCTCAGGCATCGGTGTAGCATTTTCATTCGAATTACCCTGCATCAAGGTCGAAACAACTGTGAATGCATCGAAAACAGCAAGCAACAACAATGAAATGCCACCAAAATCCATACCTCATTAGCAAATGAATGATCAGCAGAACTTTGTTCAACATGAGGAAGATTCGTAGTAGCAGGGTGACTCTATTCCACAGTCTGAAATGCCATTTAGTGTTAACAGTCTCAATGAAGCATTTTATAAAATAAGACATTTAAAACCCTGAAGAATTAAAATATAGACAGAAAACACCCTAAGTAAATTTAAAATAGATAATTAAATCCTTGAGGTTATTATCGGGGAGACAATTAAATCCCTGAGTCTGAAATGGCACTTAGTGTTAACAGTCTCAATGAAGCATTTTATAGAATAAGACATTTAAAACCCTGATGAATTAAAATATATACAGAAAACACCCTAAGAAAAATTAAAATAGACACTTAAATTCATGAGTTTATTATCAGAGGGACAATTACATCCCTGAGTAACTAAGGACTACCTTTTTCTGAGGGGCTGACTGTGACAATGGTAGAATCACAAGTGATAGGGAGTCGTTAGGCTTCTTCCTTGGTTTTTTCGTCTTTGGCTTCTAGTTTGGGTTGGATGGGGCCCATTTGCACGTCTTGTAATTGTGTCCCCTCTCACCACACTTGCTACACGTAACAAAAAAACTCCTCTTCAACTTGTCACCATCAATAACATCCTTAGTTGGGTCTTTCTGTCTGTTATGCACCATGGGACGTCCAATTGGCTTTTTTAACACAGGTAGAGCAGGCATGGTAAACTCAAACCTTGTCCAGTATTCCGCACTAGTTACTGGCTGGATGAAGTGCTCATATGTCTTTTTAATAGACTCCATACATATCCATGGATGGACATAATCATCGGGGTTATCATGTCATTTTCTTATTGCTGCTATAGCATGAATGCACGGCATCCTTTCACGGCAGGACAGCAGTGTGACAACAACATAATGGCATAAACATGATTAAAATTGAAATTCACAGCATGTCCAAGGTTAAAATTCACACAATGATTAGAATAGATTCACACCATGTTTAATCAGATTCACATCAACTATGTTTAAAATTGAAATTCACAGCAACTTTGATTCACAGCATGCTTAAATTTAAAAAATTCATAGCATGTTAAAATTGAAATTCAGGCTTTGACTGACCAGTGGGTTGCCATTTGTTACACGAGCATCTGTGTTTGATCAGATCCATATCAACTTTGGATCCCTTGTAAGTGACTTCGAAATGTTTGCGCTCGTTATCACCAATCCACTCTGCTGTCCATTTGTTGCTTCATTTGATAAGCCTCTTTAGCCTTTTCTCTTGCATTGATGCCAGTTTCCCTTCATGAGTCCCCAACAGTTTCTTGTGATGAACCATTAGCCGCATCACATAGCACCGTAATTCCTCGCACATTGTAAGTATGGGCTTGCATCTATACTTCACCACATTTGCGTTAAACGACTCGCACATGTTGTTTGTTAGGTTGTCGACCTTAGGACCATGGCTAAAGTATGCTCTAACCCAGGTAGCAGGTTCAAATTTCATAAGGTAGACCCAAGCATTCTTATTCACTTCTTTGAGTCTTTCCATGGTTATCTTGAATTCAGAGATGGTGGTGCATCTTGCACAGTCCCACACTATTTCTCTTATATACAAATCCTTGAATCAGTTTATGAAATTCTCTGAGACATACGTCAAGCTTGTTTCTTGGGTTGCTTCCTGGGCTGAGGTGTTCTCTTAGAGGAATCAGGCACTTGTTTCCTCTTCCCTTTACCAGACATAGTCCCACTGACACCATCTTCCTCGCTCTCACTGTTACTTTCATTACCGGGAGGTGGAGGTGCATACAGCTCATCCTCTGCACTCTCGTAAATATTGTGCTCTGACGACGACTGATCCAATTCATCCACTTCGACACGAACGACATCTTCTTCTACCTCATTGTTTTTCTTACCAGCACCATCTGCATGCTCCGGGTCACCAATAGGATGATCAAAAAATATATAGAACTCATCAGTGTCTTTGTTTATCATCTTTGCTTTGCGCATCTAGTTGATGCCCGCATCTCCCCTCAGTACATACAGCCCTGACTCTATATCCTTGCTCTTTGGATCATACCAGTATGCCTCCTTGTATGCTTGATATCCCATTCCTTTGAACAATGTTATCAAATCACCGAAATTTACAAAATTCAGGTCCATCGGTGGGAACCTCTCAACCTTACCATAGAGGTAAACTAACTCACTAGTCGGGGCCTTTGAAAAGTAGCCCCCATGATGAAAAAAGGAACCATGAAAATATCGTCCATCTGCAGCATTGTTCGACTCAACGATTAGCACTAAGTATTAGCAAATCAGCAACTACCTAAGCCATAAACCCCACACAACGCATCTTCCATGTCCCTCCCAACACTACATTACACCTAAACCCCAACCCACGACATGCATAGCAGATAACATTCGAAAGTAACAGTCCCAATCAATTTCATAATAAGAGTACTTACCAGTATAGATGACACCATCAACTCTACCAACGAAGCTTCACCGGTGCAACGTTACACGAAAACGAAGAAGGGGAGAAGATCAATCATTGTTTTTTTTTGGAGAGAAAAAAATCATACATATGTGTACTAGTGCATCAGGTAATTGTGTGTGATTCATATAGGCTTCTTTGGAATTACGTTTAAACTCAAGGACTACAGCTAATGTTCTCAAACGTTGCTGTTTTAAATCATAGGGACCTATTTGTTCAAGACTTTTTCCAAAACGGCCACACCAAACTTCCTCAACGGTACTGTCTTGACACATAGGTCCAACACATGCCAACTAAGCGACACATCACCTGTCTTCGTTACGTATGGAAGAGCATTTTGCACGGAAGGATCGATCCGTCACACGTTTTAAATAGTAAGGGGCGTTTTTATATTTTTAGATCTTTAGGGACGAATTCGTCCACGAAATAAAAGTTCAGGGACTAATTTATCATTTTTCCATTAAAAAAAACTACATCTCAACTACAATTGCAAATAAAACTATACAAGTTAATGGAAATATAAAATTCTTTTAAATTAATAGTATAAAAAATTAGTAGTAAATTATTCTAAATATACTGAAAGTAAAACACTACATTGTACATAAAAATACAAGAGATTATGGATCAAAATATCATATGCTTATTGGCGGTTTGTCAAAAGGAACAAAGCAGAACCCAGAATTATTTTAGGAATATATTTAATTTGTAAATGACACAACTATAACTAAATTAATTTTACTTCGTTCTACCCAAATTTTTATATACGAAAATCTCCAAATAAAATTTTTACTAATTTTGGAAAAATTTATATCACTAGGCTAAATCTTTCAACCTAACAAATCAAAAATCTTTTTTTTTTTTTTTTGCAGATGAAAATTTTATTTAAGAATTGTCGTTAGCAATGAGTTGCTGCATATACATAACAAAATTCGAACTCCAGCCACTTGATTAAGCGAACGAATAAACTGACTACTCAACTCAAGTTAATTAAGCGCTTACTTTCCTACCAAGTTTATAATTTTCTCTTTATCAACGTCTTTGTACTTCGATCTTCGAACACTTGAAGATTGCACTTACACTTTCATATTCTGTAAAATGGTGTTTATTTTGTTCAATGCTATAGAATTTAGTTATATTTTCAGAATGTTAAATTTGCAGTATAGATTTAAACAATGAAAAATTACATCTTTATGATAATTCTATTCAGATATATATCATTAAAATGATAATCACAGCATTACTACATTGCATGTTGCATCCCCTTGTTTACATGTGACATTACCTGCCTACTGACATTTACACAATGTGAATCAACAAAATCTCTTCTCTTGTCATTTCTGAGTATGGAGAACATACTGTATTTAAAATTCTGAGCATTACACATGATAATTTGCACCACTTCAGTCACAACAAAAATCAGTTGCAAAATTATGCTTGCTAAATACAACTATCATATCAGAACCTACATAGAAACTATACTAAAAAGTTTGTATCAATCAAGCTAGCCATTTTCACCATAAAACCCCTAAAAAAATAACTAATCTCCTTCGGTTTGTCAACTCCTCAATCCAATTACAGATGATCCTTTTTCTCTTTAGCATTGTTGAAATGAGTATACAGATTTCAGGCACTTGATGAAAAACTGAGCAGTAAAACTGCCCCCTCTCCAGACTTGAAGCAAGAACATCATTGCATTGCTGAAGAGTTTTCTTTGTGATCGAAACCACATTTAGTAAGTTGAGGCAATTCAGAGCTATATCAAATGCTTCATTCTATAAAATTGCTAAATTTTTAAGCCTTTGACCATCTAAATTCAAACCATATCTCATAGTGATTGAATAGCAAACTATCGTGCGTATGCTTCCCAAGATACTCAAGCCCCAAGCTTGTGAGCCTCTTTGTGCATTCCTCTCCACCCAATCGAGAACAGAACTTAATATTGTGTGATACGAAGATTCATCCATCATAAGGTCTCAACTTAGATGCTAATCTTTCCAATCCAATCCACACAAGCTTATCAGGCATATGAAGAAACACGGCACTAGCATAAATCAAATCATACACTCTGGCAGAATTGAACTTACTGAAATCCATGTCTTCCCCCTTAACTATCAAAGGTCGTTTGTGTAAGAGGCCTTGGGCAGGAAGCTCATATCTAAATGCAGCCATCAAAGAGAGCTCATCCCTTTCGAGACAATGGAAGTGTTCAGGATTTAAACATCGGATGAAATGCAAACCAACACGGAGCGTACCACAACCTATCTTCAAGACCTGTGAGTCGGGTCGGAGTTGACTAGATTGAGCAAGAAACTCAGAAACGTCTCTTGCACCTGCCCAAGGCTCGCCATAGTTGCTATGGTGTTCTTCAACAAGGAGTTCCCCAGGGCACGGAAGGGCAGTGTGATTATCTGATCCATCCCCCTCATAGTGTGATATACCCTTAAATCTGCAATTAGATGAAAATTTAGTGATCATAATCCAGAAGAGCATTGATGCATTCATGCTCAACTAAAAACTAGACATTGCAACCACTTCTTGATAAGTATATTTCATATACAGCTCTAAAAACATTGGAATCTTGCAAAGAAAACATTGAGATGGAGACAGGACAAGGAAGAGTACTCAAGTTGAGAAGAAAACATAATGCAAGAACATAACATTCTGCAGTTCCTATACCAGTAATATAAAATAAAAATAAAAGGAAAAATGCAATCTGTAGTTCCTTCATTTTGAAGAAATTGTGCTTCAAACCAATAAAAGAAAGGGGAGTGACTTTTCTACATTCACTCATTCTCATTTCTCTCATCTTCCATACCTTAGATGACACAACCATGTATTCAGTGCCACATACCATACAATTCAGACCGTTAAATATATCGTGTCTCCCTTAGTGTTCTCTCTCTCTCTCTCTACCAAATTGAAACTCTCACTGCAAACAAGAAATGGCACAAATCTCATAATTGTCATTCTGAAACTCTATGTAATGAATGGGATAAAAATCTGGCAATCCCAAAACAACAATATACTCATACAGAAACACACAAGTGAATAAAACTGACTGAGATTAAGGGACTTACTGTCCAAGATCCTCAAGTTGCTGAGCCCTAGTCCGAGGGTTAATACCCTTGCGAAGCACATTGTCATGCATATGAAGCCCGTTTGCTATGATTTGATTTTTCACCCACTCAACATCATCCTTCCTTGTTGACAGAGTAAAGCCACCACTGCCAGAATCAGACACACCAGTGCCACCAACACTCACAGCGTTGGAGATGGGGTTTACAGGCGGGCCTGAAGTTGAAGGACAGGAGCAAGAGGACAAAGAGGAAAACAAGAAGAACAAAAATACAGCAGCCACCAAAGCAGAAAGAACCAACACAGGCACTGTTATCACTACACCTTTTGACATTGCCCTCGAAGCCGAGAGCGCCATCTACCAATACTACAATAGCTCTTTTGGCACCCTGCAAATCTAACAGGAAAATGAAAACTCAGCAAACAAACTATCGCTGAAAACTCATACCTGAGTTCATAAACTCATTGTTATCTTAAATTAAACAATGAAGTTAAAATACAAATTGAACCACAATGCTATAATACAAATTGAACCACAATGCTATAACATCCTAAGCCAGTGGCATCAAAGTTATCATTATGAGTACTTTTCAATTAACCCTACCATATTCATGTATCAAGAGCTAACATGTTAAATCGTAAACCAATTGAAAAAATCCACTATTCCCATCCAAGGTGGACAGAATCATGAAGCATTCAATAATTTAAGCAAAAAGGATCCAACTTGGGGATTATCGCAATAATTGGAAACCCAACCCTCACCCCCACAATCAACGCATTAAAAACCACGACTTCAATATGAATCCAAATAACCGAGACAATGAGCATGAATCACGAAATGGGGGTGGAGCAGAATCACTAAAAATACGAAAAAAGTTAAGAACTTCAACGAAAAGCAAGCATTTTGCGAATGAATGAAAGACATATAAGGAGATAGAAATGGAGCAGAATTGAGAGTTACCGTGTTGGAGAGTAGATCGATCTAGTGAGCGATGTTGTGGATATGAGCTGTTCTACACTATGATTGGTGGAACACAAAGGAGAGAAAGAAAGAATTAAGAATACGGTTGAAGAAGAAGAAGAAGAAGAAGAAGGTAATAAAAATGTTTGGGTGGAAATGTGATGATGATGATAAGGAACCTAAAACCACGAGTCACTCCGACACAGATTGGATTTACTCAGGCACATGGAGCGATGCAGTTTTTTTTTTTAGTCAATTTTAAATATTTAATGGGGCACCTGTGTCGGTGATAGGTTTATATGTTTTCTTTAGTATATATTATTTTATAAATTTAATTTTCACGGAAGGTCGTCTAAAAGAATTCTTTTACACAGATAATTAATCATAATATTATCATAAAAGAATTAATTTTAATATTTATTATTTAAAAATGATCTAAACAAATGAATCTAATTAAATATTATATAAAATTATTTATATTATTATTGTATCAAAAATAAATTTCTTAAATTAATTGTTCAAAAAAAAATCACTTTAATATGAAATAATTAAATTTAGAAGATGAAATGATTTATTTTTTAAATATATTTGTAAAAAATAGTGTCGAAATCTAATTTAAAAAAAAACTTTTTTATGAATAAATATCTTTATATTTGAAGTTAGAGATCAATGCTATTTCTTTATGCTAGTTTAAACATATTTTATTTATCAGATAACAAAAGAAAAACATATTTTATTTCTTATAAAATATAAATAAACAAAGATTTTTTTAATAAATACAGATATATAAACAAATACAGATATATATTTTCTATATCATAAAAAATTCAATTAAATATGTAATATATATTTTTTAATTTAAGGATATAGTAAATATATTAGTTTTGAGCATAAATTAAAATGACAAAGAAGAGTTAAACTTAAAAGTTTGTGTCTTTGAATTTATAAAAAATGTATTTAGTTAGTTTTTTATTTTATTTTTGGCTAATCCATCGTTTTTTTTTTCTTCTTTCTCTTCACCAACGTCCTTTTTCTTTGATTTTATTTAAAATTGAAAGCAGAATTATGATTAGATGGGTGAGTCAGGATCATAGAAGTTCTATATAATCAACAACGAGAATTCCAAATAGCCATTGTACTCATACATACAACAACAGACCATGACACTCACACACAAACAAAAATTTTAGAAATAGCCATCAACCATTCAAATAAAAATTGCATTGAAAAAAAATCCATCTTTCCTATGTGAAAATAGAATATAAAAAAAATTCCTCCACTACCCACAAAACACACATAAACCCTAGTAAATAATGAATAATAAAAAATTTTTATCAATTTATACAAAATTCTGACCAAATAGACACAATGACGTATACCTAAATAGAAAGACTATAACTTTTTTTTTTAATTCAGTACAGACTTATCTCTGTGTTTCGCAAAGAATGCTTTCTCCTTTTTTCGCTTAACGATTACGATTGCGGACGAAGCTCGGAGTGTGAGCGAGAAGTCTACCAAGTCGGATAATTTCACCGTTCAAACTCTAGGTAAAAGTTATAGGCGCGAGGATTTTATGGTGCTGAATGTTGGAGTTCAAAAGAAGAAGAAGAAGTTGTTAGAGTATAAGTAGGATCAATTAGTATTATTTACTATATCTGAATATTTATTATAGGAGATTACGTCTTTATTATTACAATTCTCTTAATACCTATAAATACCTTTTTATATTGTATTATTTTAGAAAACTTGAATAGGCAATTTGAATAAACAACTTGATTACACACAATAATACACAAATTCAATCTCCAGTTTAATCTCTTATTTCTAGCAGAAGTGATCAGCAATATTAGGGTTTAACTCTCTAAATTTTCAAACGACGTCATTTCAGTGTGTTTTATTGTCAAAAACCATATTATGTCGTTTAATAGTGTAAAACGTGACACTCATTTATTATGTAAGTGCTATATCACTAGCCAACGATAAATTAATTAACTGAAAATATGATGAAGAATCAACTAGATGTAATTTTTACAAATTTAAAGACACAAATAATATAATCAATAAATCAAGAATTAAATTAGCATAATCTGTAAATTTCAAAAACCACTTTAAAATTTAATTCAATAAATGCTTATTTATATACTGTTCTGTCTAGAATAAGCTTCCGAGGTATGGTTGGCTCCGCAACACGTGAGAAACTCGGAAACGTTATCTTGAGAACTGTCGACCTCGGCGTGGAACCTGCAAAAAGGACTCCGACGCTCAAGTCAGCTTATGAGCTTAAAACCAGAAAGAATAAAGATAAACAAGAAAGGAAGAGTAGTTTTAGTAGAGGGGGGAGAAGCGATCTTTTTGAGTCAATAATTGTCTTTCTCTTTTTTCTCTGCCTTCTTGAGTTGTAGTCCGTTTGTTTAAATAGAGCCTGTCAATTGAGTAATGTTCGGTATTTGTTAGGGTTTGTTGATAGGGTCGAGATTCCCAATTCCGTTAGAACGAGAATTTCGGTATGAGTGAAGTGATGGACTTGTTATTTGTTCTGTTGGCCGAGGATATTGGAAGGTTTGGCCGAGGATATCGGGAAGGTACACAGCCCCCAAGCTCGGCATGAGGAACGTGTTGAGCTTTTTGTTGTATCCTCGGCCTTTATTGTTTTTGATTTGTTAGTGTGGTTTCATTGACTAGGGAGCCTCCAAGCTCAACGTGTTTCC
Organism: Arachis stenosperma; assembly: GCF_014773155.1. NCBI lineage: Eukaryota > Viridiplantae > Streptophyta > Magnoliopsida > Fabales > Fabaceae > Arachis > Arachis stenosperma. The sequence goes on from NC_080378.1 coordinate 111,397,911, forward strand.
GTTGCCCAGCTTGTGTGCTTATGGGCTTTGTTAAGTGGGCTTGTTGTCATGTGGTTTTTGTTGTATTTATTTAATACATTTTTTTTGTGAGGCGGGAAACGGGGCTGCCGCTTGTAGTTAATGGGAAGTGGAGGGGTTACGTGGGGTGTTGTGTCGGAGTAACTTCCTGTCTGTTAGACTCCTATGCTCTTTTGGATTTGGTTTTTCTCAAGTTGCAAAATGAGTAAGAAAGGTAACTTTTTTCACTTTTTCCTTTAGTTTCTTGCTGCCATTTCTTTTTCGCTTTCATGGGTAGGAAAGGAATTACTGTAGATGAGGATGATCCCTATGGTTGGGTGGATAGTGATGTGAGGTCTCGGGTTTCTGTGTTTAGTAGTGTTGAGATGTTGTCGCAGTTGAATGAGACTAGGTGGATGAGGGGTAGTGATAATTTGAAGGTTAGGTTTTTACCGTGCGATAAGGATGATAGAGTTTGTGAGAAGCGTGGTGACTGGTCGTACTTCTATGTGTATACTTGTATGTTGACAGAGTTGGGTGTACGATTTCCCTTTATGGACTTCCAATGTGGTGTGTTGTCACTGCTAAATTGTGTTCCTACGCAGCTTCACCCGAATTCGTGGGCGTTTGTTTGAGCTTTCGAGTGTCTCATGGAGTATTTGGATTGTTATCCTTCATTGGGCGTTTTCTTCTCGCTATTCCAGGCGAAGGGAGTTTGGAAGGGTAGCTGGGTGAACTTGAGCAGTCACCCCGGTCGTGCCATTTTTAGCCTGTATAAGTCTTCTTTTAAAGACTTTAAGGAAATGTTTGTGAAAGTTCAAGTTGGTGAGGAGTCTTATCCCTTTTTTCTTGATGCTTTATTAGAGGAGAGGTTTCCTGTATTCTGGTCTACTGAACCTCGTCAGGTCTTAGAATGTGAGGATAGGGTTAAGAGTGAAGACTATATACTCGGGTTTCTTATGTCAGCAATGTCATCTTCTGACCTTCTGTCTATTCCTGCATTGCTGAAGCTTGAAGGGGATAGGGAAGCGTTAGAGGAATACTTAGGTATCTTTTTGTATATTTTGTTTGTTGGTGGTGTGATGTGTTATAGATTATTGATTATTTTTGCTTTCTGTTAGGTGAGAAGGCGTCGACCCTAACTACTGCCAATTTGAAGGCTTTTGTCTCTAAGGCTAGGAAAAAGGAGAAAGAGGGTTTTTCGACTAATGTGGCGAAGGAAGGGGGTGGGTCTGTTGGTCAAGAAATTCCTCTTAAGAGGAAAAGAGGTGGGGGGAACTCGAGAGTTGTGGATTTAACTGCTGTGAAGGATGATAATGCTGTTTTTACAGCAGAGGAGATTGATGCAGCTTTTCAGAGTCAGGTTGGTCTTCATGGCTACAAAGAAGGGCCGAGTAATTCGATATGTGGTGCACGAAATTGTGATCTCTTCTTTTCACAGCTCAATTAATCCCTAGTAATGGCTCCAAGAACTTGGTGCTCAATATCATGGTATCACAACTTCGCACAACTAACCAGCAACTGCACTGGGTCGTCCAAGTAATAAACCTTACGCGAGTAAGGGTCGATCCCACGGAGTTTGTTGGTATGAAGCAAGCTATGGTCACCTTGTAAATCTCAGTCAGGCATATTCAAATGGTTATGGATGATATATGAATAAAACATAAGGATAAAGATAGAGATACTTATGTAATTCATTGGTGAGAATTTCAGATAAGCGTATGGAGATGCTTTGTCCCTTCCGTCTCTCTGCTTTCCTACTGTCTTCATCCAATCCTTCTTACTCCTTTCCATGGCAAGCTGTATGTTGGGTATCACCGTTGTCAGTGGCTACAGTCCCGTACTCTCAGTGAAAATGTTCAACGCACCCTGTCACGGCACGGCTAATCATCTGTCGATTCTCAATCAAGTTGGAATAGAATCCATTGATTCTTTTGCGTCTGTCACTAACGCCCAGCCTTCAGGAGTTTGAAGCTCGTCACAGTCATTCAATCATTGAATCCTACTCAGAATACCACAGACAAGGTTTAAACCTTCCGGATTCTCTTGAATGCCGCCATCAATTCTAGCTTATACCACGAAGATTCCGATTAAGAAATCCAAGAGATATCCACTCAATCGAAGGTAGAACGGAGGTGGTTGTCAGTCACACGTTCATAGGTGAGAATGATGATGAGTGTCACGGATCATCACATTCATCAAGGTGAAGAACAAGTGATATCTTAGAACAAGAACAAGTTGAATTGAATAGAAGAACAATAGTAATTGCATTAATACTCGAGGTACAGCAGAGCTCCACACCTTAATCTATGGTGTGTAGAAACTCCACCGTTGAAAATACATAAGAACAAGGTTCAGGCATGGCCGTGAGGCCAGCCTCCCAATGATCTAAGATAGCATAAAACTCAAGGATAGCTACCAAGATGAAAATACAATAGCAAAAGGTCCTATTTGTAGAGAACTAGTAACCTAGGGTTTACAGAAATGAGTAAATGATATAAAAATCCTCTTCTGGGCCCACTTGGTGTGTGCTTGGGCTGAGCATTGAAGCTTTTTTTGTGTAGAGACTTCTCCTGGAGTTAAACGCCAGCTTTTGTGCCAGTTTGGGCGTTTAACTCCCATTCGTGTGCCAGTTCCGGCGTTTAACGCTGGGCAGTTTTGAGCTGATTTGGAACGCTGATTTGGGCCATCAAATCTTGGGCAAAGTATGGACTATTATACATTGCTGGAAAGCCCAGGATGTCTACTTTCCAACGCCGTTGAGAGCGCGCCAATTGGTCTTTTATAGCTCTAGAAAATCTACTTCGAGTGTAGGGAGGTCAGAACCCAACAGCATCATAAAGTTCTTCTGCTAGGGTTTTATCTTGTGCGGCGCTTATCTCACTCTTCCAGAGAGGGGAATGCAAGGTGGTTTTGTGAGGGGTGGGGCCTCTCGGCCCCATGAACAAAGGGAGGAGGTGGAGGAGAGATCTGTGAAAAAAGGGAGAAAGACCAACGCAAACGATGCTTTCTCTGGCGGACGAGCTCTGTTCCCACGCTCAGAGGAGTGGATGGAGGAAGGGGTAGAGAATAATGTGGTACAGAGGGAGGCCCACGTCGAAAAGGTCCCTGTAACGGCAGAACAAAACCAGATGGCACAGGGGGAAAGAGCACGCTCTTTTGCAGACATGGTGAAAAGCGGAAAAAAACTGGAAAGGGCGAAGTGGAGGTCATGGAAGCAGACACAAACCACGAGGAAACAGAGGAAGATGAAGAAATGGAGGAAGAGGATGAAGTGGATATCAAGAAAATGCCAAATGGGCTGTACAATTTAGTAATAAGAGAGCACATTAAGAGGGAGCTAAGGAAAGAGTGGTGGGAATCTCTAATAGTGAAGCTTATGGGCCGAAGGATCTCTCTGATGGTGATGAGGAGAAGATTGGAGGCAATGTGGGGAAAACATGGCAGCCTGGAGGTGATAGACCTAGGAAACGACTATTTTCTTGTGCGCTTCTTTAATTCAGAAGATCTTGATTATGCGATTATGCAAGGTCCTTGGAAAATATTTGATCACTATTTAGCTGTTCGCTTATGGAAACCAGAGTTTGATCTAGCCTTAGCTACCATTGATACTATTGCGGCATGGGTTAGGCTGCCGGGAGTTGCTATTGAATACTACCATCAGTCAATTTTAAAAAAAAAATTGGCAACATCATTGGTAGAACCATCAAGGTTGATAGCAATACGACTGACATTGCTAGGGGTAAATATGCAAGAATTTGTGTGGAATTAGATTTGACCAAGCCACTGGTCTCTCATTACATGATCAATGGAGTGAAACTTGCAGTAGAATACGAGGGTTTGCATCAAGTCTGCTTTTCTTGTGGAAGAGTGGGACACAACAACGGTACATGCCCAGAGAAGAATCAAGCTACAAAAGAAAACGGAGGCAATACCATCAGCAATGGAGGAAACAAAGGAGGAGAGGAAGAGGTTGAAGAAAGGGGTAGCAGTGGAATTACAGAAAAGGATAAGGGTAAAAAGGTCATTGATGCCTCTGAGGAATCATACGGTCCCTGGATGATTGTGCAAAAGCCAGTACGTGGCAAAAAAACCTTGAAAATAGGAGAACATGGAAATAATCACGGAGGTAGTGGTAAGATGAAGGAAGGCATGAAAACAGGGAATCTGTCTAGATTTCATGTGTTACAAAATGAGGAAACAAATGATAAGGAGGACCAAAATAATGGGATGCAAAAGGAAAAGGAGGATGAGGTACAGATTATCGAAAACAATGATGCGGGTAAACAAAAGGAGAAAAATCAGGCAATTAAAGCAAAATGTAGGGAGCCAACAATAAGAAATGCCAGCTCAGTAAATCCAGTTAAAACAAATCAGAGTCATCAAAGCAACAAAGAACATATGGACCTTGACATTACTATTTCAGAGCCCAACCAGATATCAAAAGCCCAATCACCAGCTTCTCCATGCAACAATGGGGCCAAACAACTAAAGAAATCGATGCCAACAAATAATCACAAAAATTTGTCTACACACTACCAGGACAACTGGCCATTCCCAATTTTGACTCACAGGAGCCCATATCACAAGAAGTACCTTCCTCACTTGGACCAACGGAGTTTGTTGTTCCCCCTAACCCAAAACCTCCTGATCAGGAGGGAAGTAGGGAAGGAGGATGTATGTTAAAGGATAAAAGCCATGCTGAGACCAATAGAGAAGAGAGTACTCCACAAATAGTGGAGGAGATGATTATTTCCTAATGGGCCTTTGGCTGAAAGTTGATCTTTTTTGTAATTGGTTGGGTATCTTGTGCTTATATCTTTTTGTTTAGTTACTTATGAATATTTTTCTTGGAATACAAGGGGTATTGCGAACAGAGACACGGTTTGCACACTCAAAGAACTAAAGAGGCTGTATAAGCCAGATGTGATTATCCTTTTGGAGCCAAGATGCAGTGGAACAAAAGCAGAAGAGGTGATTCAATCAATTGGAAGCCAATTCTCATGCGTGGAAGAAGCGGTGGGTTTCAGTGGTGGTGTGTGGGTGTTGTGGGATGATTCCTCTTTGATGATTTCTATTATTAAAAAACAAGCACAATTCATTCACATGAGAGTCAAAATAACGAACAATCCTAGCTGGTACATCACAGCGGTCTATGCTTCCCCACAAGAGCGGCTTCGTAGACAACTCTGGGAGGATATTCGAGACATTGCTACAGGTATGACAGATCCTTGGGTTTTAGTTGGGGATTTTAATGAAATTGCAAACTTATCAGAAAGAAAAGGGGGAGGTATCGGAAACATGAATGCTTGCAGGAAGTTCCAGAGATGGATGTGTGATTGTAATCTGATTGACTTAGGATATGTGGGTTCAAAATTCACATGGAAGGGGGCAGAGAGAGAAGGAATGGAAAGGATTTTGAAAAGGCTTGACAAGGCGGTTGCAAACAAAGAATGGAAAATGATGTTCCCGGATGCTAGAGTTGAAACACTTCCGAGATGTAGCTCAGATCATCACCCCCTGTTGATAAAAACGAAACCAGCTAGAATGGACATAGGAGAAAAACCTTTTAGATACGAAATTATGTGGGAGACTCATTCAGAATACAAGGAGGTAATAAATGACACTTGGAAACTAGGAGAAGGCTTGCCTCAAAAACTTAATCTGCTCACCAATGGTTTGAAGACATAGAACAAGGAGGTGTTTAGGGATGTGTTCAGAAGAAAGGAGAGAGCTCTTAGAAGACTGAATGGGATACAGAAATCTCTAGATTATGGCAGCAATCAATTTCTATACCGGCTGGAGAAAGAACTCACAGAGGAATTAGAGGGAATATTGAAGCAGGAGGAACTCCTATGGCTACAAAAATCAAGACAACTATGGATTACAGAGGGTGATCGTAATACAAGATTTTACCACACAAAAACTTTGATAAGAAGAAGGAAGAACCGTATAGTTAAATTGCGAAATAGTGATGGAGAATGGTGTGAAGATACAGAATGTCTCAAAGGATTAGCAATAAAGCATTTCGATGACATTTACACTGAAGATCAACAACAAACTTTTCAACTAAACACTGCACTCACATACCCGCCTATGGAGAGCGAACACTTGGCTATTATGGAAGCGAATCTCAAGCATGATGAGATAAAGGAAGCGCTTTTTGAAATCGGTTCCCTCAAGGCCCCAGGTGAGGATGGATATCCTGCTCACTTCTTCAAAGAGAACTGGAGCCTAGTGCAGGAAGCGTTTTGCTCATATATCAGGTATTTATGGCTGAATCCGGAAGCTATTGCGGAGGTTAACCAAACTCTAATTGCCCTTATAACTAAAATTCCTCAGCCTGAATTTATTACACAATTTCGCCCAATAGCTCTATGTAATGTGGTATATAAATGCATTGCAAATATCTTAGTTGCGAGAATTAAACCCACTTTAGCCACAAGGATTGCCCCTAACCAATCAAGTTTCGTGCCAAAAAGAACTATACATGATAATATTATTATAGACAAAGAGATGGTTCATGATATGAAGAAGATGAAGGGGAGAAAAACTTTTATGACTATAAAAATTGATTTTGAGAAAGCGTATGATCGTATAAGGTGGGATTTCATTCGGAGGAGTCTTGAAGAATTCGGAATTCCACACCACCTAAGGCGCATTGTAATGTCTTGTGTTGAATTTGTTTCTTATAAACTCTTGTGGAATGGGTGCAAATTGGAGAAATTCCTTCCAACTCGAGGCATAAGACAAGGAGATCCAATCTCTCCTTATCTTTTTGTCATTGCAATGGATAAACTATCACAGCTCATAGAGGAAAAGGTCAACGAAGGAAGATGGAAACCAATGACGGCTGGGAGGCAAGGACCAGCCATTTCACACTTGCTTTTTGCAGATGACCTTTTGCTCTTTGTGGAGGCTTCTACAAATCAAATGAATGTGGTAAAAGGGGTTCTTGAGGAGTTCAAGCTTGTCTCAGGTTTTCAGGTGAATATTTCAAAAACATCTATCTTCTTCTCCAAAAATGTGACAGGACAGACTAAAGAAGAAATAAAAAACCAAAGCGGTTTTATAGAAGCAGACTGCTTGGGAAGATACCTCGGAGCGATGCTGACAAATGCCTAAAAAGGTAAAGAGAAATTTAAGAATTTAATTGATAAAGTAGCAGGAAAGTTGAAGGGTTGGAAAAGTAGTTGTTTATCTTTTGCGGGGCGGGTACCCTTAGCCAAATCTGTTATAAGCCCTTCTATGAACTTTGATATGATGCACATGAAGATTCCAAAAGGAATATGTTATGAAATTGAAAAAATGCAAAGAAAATTTGTTTGGGGAGGTGATATGGATAACAAAAAGTTTCATGCTGTTAATTGGAACACTCTTTGCCAACCAAAATATTTGGGAGGATTGGGATTCAAAAAGCTGGAGACTATGAATGTTGCTTTTTTGTTGAAAATTTTGTGGAAAATTCATACTGATAAAGAGGCATTATGGGTGCAAACACTGGTGAACAAATATGGAAGAAATAAAATCCTTCTACATGATATGAAGGCTTGTGCTACGGATTCTCCGTTATGGAAGGAGTTAACTAAACTCCAGGGGCTGTTCTACCAAAACATTTCTCGCTCTATAGGGGATGGTAAGGAAGCAAATCTGTGGAGAGACAGATGGGTAAAGAATGAACATCCGCTTTTGCTGAATAGCAAAAAACTTATTGATAACACAAACATTAATATGACAGTTAGTGAGGCGGTCATACATGGGCAATGGAATTTTGAATTCCTACAACAATTTCTGCATGAGGAAACTTTATGCAAGATCAGAGCTTTACCACCAGCTGAACCAGAACTTGGTAGTGATGGGTTGAGATGGAACCCGGCAAGTGACGGTAACTTTTCCATCTCAAGTACATATCGAATACTTGAAAATCATGGAGAGGAAACCGACCAAATCTGGAGGATTATTTGGAAGTGGCGAGGACCCGAAAGGATCAAATGCTTTATATGGCTAGTCGTCCGTAAAAGAATCATGACTTCACACAGAAGAGCACGGATTTTTGGGATGAACTCAAGCTGCCATAGATGTACTGGTGTAGAGGAGAACACAATTCATATGCTGCGAGACTGTCCAGTGGCATCTAGAGTTTGGGTAAAACTAATCCATCATGAGCATATACATGACTTCTTTAGAGCTCCCTTTAATGCTTGGATCCGATGGAATCTTGCCATGGATCTTGGAACCACAAAACAAGAAAACTGGAATACACAATTTCTAGTAACTTGTTGGTGGTTATGGAAGTGGAGGAATCAAGAAATATTCAACCCCCCATTCCAAAGACCAATGCAACCTCTGCCTTTTATCCTAAAACAGGTGAAACTAATCCAGGAAGCTTTCAAGAAGGAGGGTCAGAGGAAAAACAAAATTGAAACAAATATATGTTGGGAATGCCCACCTGAGGATTGGATGAAAGTCAATACAGATGGGGCTGCAAAGGGAAATCTTGGAATGGCTGGATGCGGAGGTTTAATTCGTAATTATCAAGGTAGATGGATTGCAGGTTTTGTTGCAAATATTGGTTATTGCACAGCTTACTATGCAGAGTTATGGGGGGTCTACTATGGACTCAAAACAGCATAGGAATTGGGAATGAGAAAAATCATTCTAGAAGTGGATTCCAAAGCGGTGGTGGACGTGATAAAAGGAGCAACAAATTCCAATAAACACCCAGAAGCAATAGTGAGGAAAATAGTGAAAATCCTCCAGAGGAAATGGCAAACTAAACTGGTACATAGTTACAGAGAAGGAAATAGAGGAGCGGACTGCATGGCAAATGAAAGCTTATTTACTGAACCAGGATACCATTTTATTGATCAACCTAGTACCAAACTTAGGAGCATCTTAGCTGATGATTGTAGAGGGGCTACCTTACCCCGATTAATTTCTGTTTTGTAATTCCTTTTTTTGGGTGTTATGCCCCGTTTTGTTTACCAAAAAAAAAAAGAATCCAACAGCATCTGCAGTCCTTTTAAGCCTCTGAATCAGATTTTTGCTCAGGTCCCTCAATTTCAGCCAGAAAATACCTGAAATCACAGAAAAACACACAAACTCATAGTAAAGTCCAGAAAAGTGAATTTTAACTAAAAACTAATAAAAATATAATAAAAACTAACTAAAACATACTAAAAATATACTAAAAACAATGCCAAAAAGCGTATAAATTATCCGCTCATCACAACACCAAACTTAAATTGTTGCTTGTCCTCAAGCAACTGAAAATCAAATAAGATAAAAAGAAGAGAATATGCAATGAATTCCAAAAACATCTATGAAGATCAGTATCAATTAGATGAGCGGGGCTTTTAGCTTTTTCCCTCTGAATAGTTTTGGCATCTCACTCTATCCTTTGAAATTCAGAATGATTGGCTTCTTTAGAAACTCAGAATCCAGATAGTGTTATTGATTCTCCTAGTTAAGTATGATGATTCTTGAACACAGCTACTTTATGAGTCTTGGCCGTAGCCCAAAGCACTCTGTCTTCTAGTATTACCACCGGATACATACATGCCACAGACACATAATTGGGTGAACCTTTTCAGATTGTGACTCAGCTTTGCTAGAGTCCCCAATTAGAGGTGTCCAGGGTTCTTAAGCACACTCTTTTTGCCTTGGATCACAACTTTATTATTTTTTTTCTTTTTTTTTGTTTTTTTTTCGTTTTTCTCCCATTCTTTTTTTTGTATTCACTGCTTTTTCTTGCTTCAAGAATCATTTTTATGATTTTTCAGATCCTCAGTAACATGTCTCCTTTTTCATCATTTTTTCAAGAGCCAATAATTTTAACATTCATGAACCACAAATTCAAAAGACATATGCACTGTTCAAGCATACATTCAGAGAACAAAAGTATTGCCACCACATCAAAATAATTAATCTGTTGTAAAATTCAAAATTCATGCAATTCTTCTCTTTTTCAATTAAGAACATTTTTCATTTAAGAAAGGTGATGGATTCATAGGACATTCATAACTTTAAGGCATAGACACTAAGACACTAATGATCACAAGACACAAACATAGATAAACATAAGCATGAAAATTCGAAAAACAGGAAAATAAAGAACAAGGAAATTAAAGAACGGGTCCAACTTAGTGATGGCGGCTTGTTCTTCCTCTTGAAGATCTTATGGAGTGCTTGAGCTCCTCAATGTCTCTTCCTTGCCTTTGTTGCTCCTCTCTCAAGATTCTTTGATCTTCTCTAATTTCATGGAGGAGGATGGAATGTTCTTGGTGCTCCACCCTTAGTTGTCCCATGTTGGAACTCAATTCTCCTAGGGAGGTGTTGATTTGCTCCCAATAGTTTTGTGGAGGAAAGTGCATCCCTTGAGGCATCTCAGGGATTTCATGATGAGTGGGATCTCTTGTTTGTTCCATCCTTTTCTTAGTGATGGGCTTGTCCTCATCAATGGGGATGTCTCCCTCTATGTCAACTCCAACTGAATAACAGAGGTGACAAATGAGATGAGGAAAGGCTAACCTTGCCAAGGTAGAGGACTTACCGCCACCTTATAAAGTTCTTGGGCTATAACCTCATGAACTTCTACTTCTTCTCCAATCATGATGCTATGAATCATGATGGCCCGGTCTATAGTAACTTCAGACCGGTTGCTAGTGGGAATGATTGAACGTTGGATAAAACCATCCCCTAGCCACGGGCTTGAAGTCATGCCTTCTCAATTGAACCGGCTTTCCTCTTGAATCTCTCTTCCATTGAGCGCCCTCTTCACAGATGTCTATGAGGACTTGGTCCAACCTTTGATCAAAGTTGACCCTTCTAGTGTAAGGGTGTTCATCTCCTTGCATCATGGGCAAGTTGAATGCCAACCTCACATTTTCTGGACTAAAATCTAAGCATTTCCCCCGAACCATTGTAAGCCAATTCTTTGGGTCCGGGTGCACACTTTGATCATGGTTCTTGGTGATCCATGCATTGGCATAGAACTCTTGAACCATTAAGATTCCGACTTGTTGAATGGGGTTGGTGAGAACTTCCCAACCTCTTCTTCGAATCTCATGTCGGATCTCCGGATATTCACTCTTTTTGAGTTTGAAAGGGATCTCGGGGATCACCTTCTTCAAGGCCACAACTTCATAGAAGTGGTCTTGATGCACCCTTGAGATGAATCTCTCCATCTCCCATGACTCAGAGGTGGAAGCCTTTGCCTTCCCTTTCCTCTTTCTAGAGGTTTCTCTGGCCTTGGATGCCATAAATGGTTATGGAAAAACAAAAAGCAATGCTTTTACCACACCAAACTTAAAAGGTTTGCTCGTCCTCGAGCAAAAGAAGAAAGAAGAGAGTAGAAGAAGAAGAAATAGAGGAGATGGAGATGGCTTTGTGGTTCGGCCAAAGGGGGAGAAGTAGTGTTTAGGTTGTGTGAAAATGAAGGAGTGAAGATGGGTTTATATAGGAGTGGAGAGAGGGGTAGGATTCGTTTAAGAATGGGTGGGTTTAGAAGGGAAAGTGGTTTGAATTTGAATGGTGAGGTAGGTGGGGTTTTATGAAGGATGGATGTGAGTGGTGAAGAGAAAGATGGGATTTGATAGGTGAGGGGTTTTTGCGGAAGAGTGGTAGAGGTGATTGGTGAATGGGTGAAGAAGAAGAGAGAGGGTGGTGGGGTAGGTGGGGATCCTGTGGGGTCCACAGATCCTGAGGTGTCACGAAAAAGTCATCCCTGCACCAAGTGGCGAGCAAAATTGCTCTCTGTGCCAATTTTGGCATTAAACGCCGGGCTGGTTCCCATTTCTGGCGTTTAACGCCAGCTTCTTGCCCTTTCCTGGCGTTTAACGCCAGTCTGGTGCCCCTTTCTGGCGTTAAACGCCCAGAATGGTGCCAGACTGGGCGTTAAACGCCCATTTGCTGCCCTTACTGGCGTTTAAACGCCAGCAGGGTCTTCCTCTAGGGTGTGCTATTTTTCTTTCTGTTTTTCATTCTGTTTTTGCTTTTTCAATTGATTTTGTGACTTCTCATGATCATCAACCTACATAAAACATAAAATAACAAAGGAAAATAGATTAAATATAACATTGGGTTGCCTCCCAACAAGCGCTTCGTTAATGTCAGTAGCTTGACAGTGGGCTCTCATGGAGCCTCAAAGATACTCAGAGCAATGTTGGAACCTCCCAACACTAAACTTAGAGTTTGAATGTGGGGGTTCAACACCAAACTTAGAAGTTGGTTGTGGCCTCCCAACACCAAACTTAGAGTTTGACTGTGGGGGCTCTGTTTGACTCTGATTTGAGAGAACCTCTTCATGCTTCCTCTCCATGGTGATAGAGGGATATCCTTGAGCCTTAAACACAAAGGATTCTTCATTCACTTGAATGATCAATTCTCCTCTGTCAACATCAATCACAACCTTTGCTGTGGCTAGGAAGGGTCTGCCAAGGATGATGGATTCATCCATGCACTTTCCAGTCTCTAGGACTATGAAATCAGCAGGGATGTAATGGTCTTCAATTTTTACCAGAACATCCTCTACAAGTCCATAAGCTTGTTTTCTTGAATTGTCTGCCATCTCTAGTGAGATTCTTGCAGCTTGCACCTCAAAGATCCCTAGTTTCTCCATTACAGAGAGAGGCATGAGGTTTATACTTGACCCTAAGTCACACAGAGCCTTCTTAAAGGTCATGGTGCCTATGGTACAAGGTATTGAAAATTTCCCAGGATCTTGTCTCTTTTGAGGTAATTTCTGCCTAGACAAGTCATCCAGTTCTTTGGTGAGCAAAGGGGGTTCATCCTTCCAAGTCTCATTACCAAATAACTTGTCATTTAGCTTCATGATTGCTCCAAGGTATTTAGCAACTTGCTCTTTAGTGACATACTCATCCTCTTCAGAGGAAGAATACTCATCAGAGCTCATGAATGGCAGAAGTAAATCCAATGGAATCTCTATGGTCTTAGTGTGAGCCTCAGATTCCCATGGTTCTTCATTGGAGGCCAGTGGACGTCCATTGAGGTCTTCCTCAGTGGCGTTCACTGCCTCTTCCTCCTCTCCTAATTTGGCCATGTTGATGGCCTTGCACTCTCCTTTTGGATTTTCTTCTGTATTGCTTGGAAGAGTACTAAGAGGGAGTTCAGTAACTTTCTTGCTCAGCTGTCCCACTTGTGCCTCCAAGTTTCTAATGGAGGACCTTGTTTCAGTCATGAAACTTTGAGTGGTTTTGATTAGATCGGAGACCATGGTCGCTAAGTCAGAGTGGCTCTGCTTAGAATTCTCTGTCTGTTGTTGAGAAGATGATGGAAAAGGCTTGCCATTGCTAAACCTGTTTCTTCCACCATTATTATTGTTGAAACCTTGTTGAGGTCTCTGTTGATCCTTCCATGAGAGATTTGGATGATTTCTCCAGGAAGAATTATAGGTGTTTCCATAGGGTTCTCCCATGTAATTCACCTCTTCCATTGAAGGGTTCTCAGGATCATAAGCTTCTTCTTCAGATGAAGCGTCCTTAGTACTGCCTGGTGCATTTTGCATTCCAGACAGACTTTGAGAAATCAAATTGACTTGCTGAGTCAATATTTTATTCTGAGCCAATATGGCATTCAGAGTATCAATCTCAAGAACTCCTTTCTTCTGATTTGTCCCATTGTTCACAGGATTCCTTTCAGAAGTGTACATGAATTGGTTATTTGCAACCATTTCAATTAGTTCTTGAGCTTCTGTAGGCGTCTTCTTCAGATGAATAGATCCTCCAGCAGAGCTATCCAATGACATCTTGGACAGTTCAGACAGACCATCATAGAAAATACCTATGATGCTCCATTCAGAAAGCATGTCAGAGGGACACTTTCTGATCAGTTGTTTGTATCTTTCTCAAGCTTCATAGAGGGATTCACCTTCCTTCTGTCTGAAGGTTTGGACTTCCACTCTAAGCTTACTCAATTTTTGAGGTGGAAAGAACTTTGCCAAGAAGGCATTGACTAGCTTTTCCCAAGAGTTCAGGCTTTCTTTAGGTCGTGAGTCCAACCATATCCTAGCTCTGTCTCTTACAGCAAAAGGGAATAGCATAAGTCTATAGACCTTAGGGTCAACCCCATTAGTCTTGACAGTGTCACAGATTTGCAAGAATTCAGCTAAAAACTGATGAGGATCTTCCAATGGAAGTCCATGGAACTTGCAATTCTGTTGCATTAGAGAAACTAATTGAGGCTTAAGCTCAAAGTTGTTTGCTCCAATGGCAGGGATAGAGATGCTTCTCCCATAGAAGTCGGGAGTAGGTGCAGTAAAGTCACCCAGCACCTTCCTTGCATTGTTAGCATTGTTGTTGTTTTCGGCTGCCATGTCTTCTTCTTTGAAGACTTCTGTTAGATCCTCAATAGAGAGTTGTGCCTTAGCTTCTCTTAGCTTTCGCTTCAAGGTCCTTTCAGGTTCATGGTCAGCCTCAACAAAAATACTTTTGTCTTTGCTCCTGCTCATATGAAAGAGAAGAGAACAAGAAAATGTGGAATCCTCTATGTCACAGTATAGAGATTCCTTCAGGTGTCAGAGGAATAGAAAAATAGAATGAGGAGGTAGAAGAAGAATGTGAGAAGAGGGGAAGAATTTTCGAAAATTAAGTAAAAGATTTTAAAAACATTTTGGAAAATACTAATTGATTTTCGAAAACTAAGAGTAGAAAAGAAATAAAGTGATTTTTGAAAAAGATTTTGAAATTAGAAATCAAAAAGATATGATTGAAAACTATTTTGAAGAAGGTTTGGTTTTAAAAATTAATGACTTGGCTAACAAGAAAAGTTATGATTCAGACATTAAACCTTTCTCAACAGAAAAGGCAACTTACTTGAGATGTTGAATCAAATCATTAATTGTTAGCAAGTATTTTTGAAAATGGAAAGAAATTGATTTTGAAAACATATGATTGAAAAGATATGATTTGAAAAAGATTTGATTTTGAAAAATTTTGAAAACTTGAAAAAAAATTTGCATTAAAAACAGAATCTTCTCTCTTGTGCCATCCTGGCGTTAAACGCCCAGAATGGTATCCATTCTGGCGTTTAACGCCCAAAACACTACCCTTTTGGGGTTAAATGCCCAGCCAGGCACCCTGGCTGGCGTTTAAACGCCAGTTTGCCTTCCTCATTGGGCGTTTTGAACGCCCAGTTTTTTTCTGTGTAATTCCTCTGCTGAATGTTCTGAATCTTCAATTCTCTGTATTATTGACTTGAAAAGACACAAATTAAAAATATTTTTGGATTTTTAATAATTGGGAATAATCAAAATGCAACTAAAATCAAATAACAATGCATGCAAGACACCAAACTTAGCAGTTTGTATACCATTGACACTAACAAAATGAGAATGCATATGGGAAACAACAAAACACTCAAGACAAGAGAATTTAAAGATCAGAACAAGTAAATCATCAAGAACAACTTGAAGATTAATGAAGACACATGCATGAATGCAAGAAGAATAGAAATATGCAATTGACACCAAACTTAAAATGAGACACTAGACTCAACAAGAAACATACAATATTTTTGGTCTTTATGATTTTGTAATTTTTTTTATTTTTCGAAAATTATATGAAAAAGAAAATAAAGAGGTCCAAAATTTTTAATAAGAATTCCAGGAATCATGCAATGTTAGTCTAAAGCTTTAGTCTAAAGAAATTAGACATGGCTAGCCAAGCTTCAGCAGGACATTGCATTCAAGAGCTAAATTGATGATAATCAATCAACTTTGGTGATGATGAAAACATCACCTTGAAACACTAGAATTCATTCTTAAAAACTCTGACAAAAAATACCTAATCTAAGCAACAAGATGAACCGTCAGTTGTCCAAACCGAAACAATCCCTGGCAACGGCACCAAAAACTTGGTGCACGAAATTGTGATCTCTTCTTTTCACAGCTCAATTAATCCCTAATAATGGCTCCAAGAACTTGGTGCTCAATACCATGGTATCACGACTTCGCACAACTAACCAGCAAGTGCACTGGGTCGTCCAAGTAATAAACCTTACGCGAGTAAGGGTCAATCCCACGGAGATTGTTGGTATGAAGCAAGCTATGGTCACCTTGTAAATCTCAGTCAGGCAGATTCAAATGGTTATGGATGATATATGAATAAAACATAAAGATAAAGATAGAGATACTTATGTAATTCATTGGTGAGAATTTCAGATAAGCGTATGGAGATGCTTTGTCCCTTCCGTCTCTCTGCTTTCCTACTGTCTTCATCCAATCCTTCTTACTCCTTTCCATGGCAAGCTGTATGTTGGGCATCACCGTTGTCAGTGGCTATAGTCCCGTACTCTCAGTGAAAATGTTCAACGCACCCTGTCACGGCACGGCTAATCATCTGTCAGTTCTCAATCAGGTTGGAATAGAATCCATTGATTCTTTTGCGTCTGTCACTAACGCCCAGCCTTTAGGAGTTTGAAGCTCGTCACAGTCATTCAATCATTGAATCCTACTCAGAATACCACAGACAAGGTTTAAACCTTCTGGATTCTCTTGAATGCCGCCATCAATTCTAGCTTATACCACGAAGATTCCGATTAAGAAATCCAAGAGATATCCACTCAATCGAAGGTAGAACGGAGGTGGTTGTCAGTCACACGTTCATAGGTGAGAATGATGATGAGTGTCACGGATCATCACATTCATCAAGTTGAAGAACAAGTGATATCTTAGAACAAGAACAAGCTGAATTGAATAGAAGAACAATAGTAATTGCATTAATACTCGAGGTACAGCAGAGCTCCACACCTTAATCTATGGTGTGTAGAAACTCCACCGTTGAAAATACATAAGAACAAGGTTCAGGCATGGCCGTGAGGCCAGCCTCCCAATGATCTAAGATAGCATAAAACTCAAGGATAGCTACCAAGATGAAAATACAATAGCAAAAGGTCCTATTTGTAGAGAACTAGTAACCTAGGATTTACAGAAATGAGTAAATGACATAAAAATCCTCTTCCGGGCCCACTTGGTGTGTGCTTGGGCTGAGCATTGAAGCTTTTTTTTTGTAGAGACTTCTCCTGGAGTTAAACGCCAGCTTTTGTGCCAGTTTGGGCGTTTAACTCCCATTCTTGTGCCAGTTCCGGTGTTTAACGCTTGGCAGTTTTGAGCTGATTTGGAACGCCGGTTTGGGCCATCAAATCTTGGGCAAAGTATGGACTATTATACATTGCTGGAAAGCCCAGGATGTCTACTTTCCAACGCCATTAAGAGCGCGCCAATTGGGCTTCTGTAGCTCCAGAAAATCCACTTCGAGTGCAGGGAGGTCAGAATCCAACAGCATCTGCAGTCCTTTTAAGCCTCTAAGTCATATTTTTGTTCAGGTCCCTCAGTTTCAGCCAGAAAATACCTGAAATCATAGAAAAACACACAAACTCATAGTAAAGTCCAGAAAAGTGAATTTTAACTAAAAACTAATAAAAATATAATAAAAACTAACTAAAACATACTAAAAACATACTAAAAACAATGCCAAAAAGCGTATAAATTATCCGCTCATCAATATGGTCGGCTGCTTTTCCTTTCATGGCCATGGCTGATGAATTTGCCCAGGTCGATGATGATGTCAAGACGATCCATGAGGCTGGGAAGATAGGGGTGTCTCGCTATTTGCAGGTTAGTTATTTGATTTGTATTTTATCGCTTAGTGGTTGTAATACTGAAGGGTATGATGTTTGTTTAGGTGATTGGAGCTCGGTTGTTGTCAATTGGTCGCACCTCAGAGCTGGATGCGATATTGGATGCTGATAATGTTGTTGCTGTGAAGAAGCTTAAGGAATCATTGCAAGAAAGGGATTTGAAAATTGACAAACTGAGGTCTGAGGTTAAAGCTCTTAAGAAAGCTTCGGAAACCGAGGTAAACAAGTTGAAAAAAGACTTGGAGGTGAATGTTGCTGAGATGGGAGGCTTAAAGGCTAGGGTTGCCAAACTAGAGGAGGAGGTGCTGACTGCCTTTACCTTAGGTTTTGATCGGGCTGTGGCTCAGATTGGTGTTGTTGCTCCTGAAGTTGATACTAATTTGCTTGATGTAACAAAGATTGTGAGTGGAGGTCGCCTGATGGATGATGGGACGTTGCCTGAAAACCAGGATGAAAGTGTGTCGATTGAGAAAGGAGCGGATTAGGATGTCTGTCTGACTTTTTGCTTTTTGTAATTTATTTTTGTCTTTTGGACTTGGAATGCTCTCTACATGTGTAGAGGTTTGTATTTTGTGTTTTGATGTGCGCGCACTAAGATAGTATCTGACAGTTTAGACTATAAATATATAAATGACATAGCTATGCTCGGATTGACATGTTTTGTAAATAATGTATTTGATTTCATTTATATTGAGTATATAGAAAGGATATGGGGTGGGGGACCTCATTAAAACCTCTCCAAGAAAAACCCTGTTTTGGGAAAAAACCTTGAGAGTAGGAAAAAGAGTGTCTCCCCTTGGCCATATCTACTCATGATATGTAAGCTTTTAGTGATGATACATTCCATATTCCGGGGATATCAGTCCCCTGTATGGTTTGAAGTTTATAAGCTCCTTTGCCGAGCACTTTAGTAACTCGGTAAGGGCCTTCCCATGTTGCGGCGAGCTTTCCGTGAGCTGGTGGTTTCCGTGCTTCCTCTCTTCGTCGTAGGACGAGGTCTTGTTTGCCGAATGATCTGGGTTTGACCGTTTTGTTGTACTTTCGCTTTATTATGCTTTGCATTGCTTTGTGTTTTAACTGGCTTTGTATCTGACAAACCCCAATTTGACGGTTTATCTTGTATTGATTTTAGGGGATTTTATAACCTTTTACCCACATTTATTCAATGAAATAGCATGGTTTTGTATATTCTCCTTTAATTGTGCTTAAGAGTGAAAACATGCTTTTTAGGTCTTAAAATGAATAAATTTAATTCACCTTGATTCCATTAGATGCCTTGATATGTTTGCTAAGTGATTTCAGATTTAGAAGGCAAAGATTGGATCAAGGGAATGAAGAAGGAAGCATGAAAAGTTGGAGAACTCATGAAGAAATGAAAGAACCGGAAAGCTGTCAAGCCGACCTCTTCGCACTTAAACGACCATAACTTGAGCTACAGAGGTCCAAATGATGCGGTTCCAGTTGGGTTAGAAAGCTAACATCCGGGGCTTCGAAACGATATAAGATTTGCCATAGTTGCTACACGTATGGTGGCGCGCACGCGCAAAGTACGCGCACACGCCGTTGCTGCCATCTGGTTCACTTAATGCAACATGTGGCCAGCGATTTTAGAAGCCTTGTGGGCTCAATCCAACTCATTTCTGATGCTATTTAAGCCAAGGATTGAAGGGGAATCAACATACTTCACATACTTTAGAAGTTAGTTACCAATGAGTTTAGTTTAGCTTGGTAGTTAGTTTCTAGAGAGAGAAGCTCTCACTTCTCTCTAGAATTAGGATTAGGATTAGGTTTAGTTCTTAGATCTAGGTTTTAATCTTTGCTTTCTTCTACTTCTACCTTTCAATTCTTTGTTGTTACATCCATTCTTCTTCCATTCTTTTGTGGTAATTTCCTTTATGTTGTTCTTGTGTTTTGTTGTAGATCTATTTTTGTTTCTCCCATATTCTTTCAATTCAATAAGAGGTAATTCATAATAATTGTTCTTCTTTGCTTTTCTATTATTGATCTCTTGCCTTTATAGTTAGATCCCCCTTTAATTCTTGCAATTTATGTTGTTTACTTCTATTGCACTTTATGTGTTTGTTGAAATGCCTCTTCTAGATTTAGTGTAGATTTTATTCCTCTTGGCCTAGGTAGAGTGATTAGTGACTCTTGAGTTATCTAACTCCTTTGTTGATTGGTAATTAGAAGTTGCTAATTGATTTGAATGCCTCTAAAGCTAGTCATTCCCTTAGAAGTTGATTAGGATTTGAGGAATCAAATTGATTCATCCACTTGACTTTCCTCCATGGTTAGAGGTTAACTAAGTGGGAGCAATGGACAATTTGTTATCACAATTGAAGAAGATAACTAGGATAGGACTTCTAGTTCTCACATCTTGCCAAGAGCTTTGTTAGTTGTTAGTTTATTTCCTTTGCCATTTTATAATTCTTGTCTATAATCTCAAAAACCCCAAAATAACTCACAACCAATAACAAGACACTTTATTGTAATTCCTAGGGAGAACGACCCGAGGTTTGAATACTTCGGTTTATAAATTTAGGGGTTTGTTTTAGTGACAAACAACTTTTTGTATGAAAGGATTATTGCTTGGTTTAGAAACTATACTTCGACGAGATTTTATTTGAGAAATTCTAAACCGTCAAAAATCCAATCGTCAGTATCTCTCCTCTTCTATTGTGTCCAACTCGATTTGCCTGATGTTGTCATTATGTGTTGCTGGTATGATTTCGAATCTTGTCGTTGTGAGGGCGATCTCGATTGGAATCATTGCGTCTGCATCGTAGACAAGTCGGTAAGGGATTTCATTGGTAGTTGTTTGTTTCGTGGTATTGTAACTCCATAGTATTTCTGGTATTAGATCTGTCCATTCTCCTTTAGCATCTCCGAGCTTTTTCTTGAGTGCTATGAGAATTACTTTGTTGGCTGCCTCCGCAAGTCCATTCGATTGCAGGTGTTCTACTGATGAAAAGTGATGCTTAATTTTGAAACCCTGTAAAAATTCTGTCAAGCTTTGATCGGTAAACTGTCGACCATTGTCAGTAATAATAGCATAGAGTATACCGAAACGGCAAATGATGTTCTTCCAAATGAAAGTTTGGACTTTTTCAGCCCCTATTTTTGCCAAAGGTATGGCTTCTATCCATTTTGAAAAATAGTCAATTGCGACAAGTAGATATTTTACCTGTCCAGGGGCCTTTGGGAATGGGCCGAGAATATCAAGCCCCCACTTGTGGAATGGCCAGCTTACCTCTGAACTATGCAGATTCTCGGCCGGGTTGTGGATTAGTGGTGCGTGCTTTTGGCAGCTTTTACATTTTCTAACTTTCTGAATGCAGTCGCCTTTCATTGTTGGCCAATAGAAGCCTGCTCGGGCTACTTTTGAGGCCAGGCTTATTCCTCCGATGTGGTTCCCGCACACTCCTTCATGGGCCTCGTCCATGGCGATTTTGGCTTCCTCCGTACTTAGGCATCGGAGCAGTGGCTGAGAGAAACCTCGTTTGTATAGTTTTGTTCCGAGGAGTGTGAAAGATGCTGCTCTTCTTTTGAATGCTTTGTTGTCCTTAATTGTCGGTGGTATGTGCCCCGTTTGGAGGTATTGTTTGTACGCTGTCCTCCAGTCTTCTTCTTGTGATATAGAAAAGATTCTCTTGTTGCTGAAGCTTGGTTCAGCAAGTGTTAGTTGAGATATTACAGATTCGTGCATATTTTTCCTAGTTGTTGCTAGTTTTGATAATGCATCTGCTCGAGTGTTTTGTTCCCGAGCTATGTGTGTGATTTGTAGTGAGTTAAATTGAGAGATGAGTTCTCTTACCAGTGTGTGATATTTTTCTAGTAGTTGGTCCTTTACCTGAAAATTTCCGTTTACCTGTTGTACGATCAGCTGTGAGTCACAGTATACTTGTAGATGTGTGATGTTTAGTGATTGTGCCAGTCGGAGGCCAGCAAGTAAAGCTTCATACTCGGCTTGGTTATTACTTGTTTGAAAAGAGAACCTGATTGATTGCTCGGCTTGTAAGTCGTGTTTGTTTGTTAAGTATACGCCTGCTCCAGATCCTTCTAAGTTTGAAGCTCCATCTACATACAATTCCCAGCTATGTTCTTCATTTGGTTGGCCTGTTAATTCGGCTAGAAAATCTGCCAGGAATTGTGCTTTTATTGTTGTTCTCGGCTCGTATGCTACATCAAACTCGGATAATTCTATCGACCATTTGGTAAGACGTCCAGAGACCTCTGGTCTAGTGAGGATCTGCCGCAGAGGTTGGTTTGTTTTGACGATGATTTTGTTGCTTTGGAAATAGTGCCTTAGCCTCCTTGCTGTGAGTACTAGTGCATATGCTAGTTTTTCCATAGGTGGGTATCTTAGCTCGGCATGATGCAATGTTCTACTGACGAAGTATACTGGTTCGTATTTGCCTTTTATCTCGGTGACGAGTACTGAGCTGATTGCATTTTGAGATATTGATAAGTATAAGGAAAGTGGTTTTTCTGAATTCAGCTTCTGCAAGATCGGTGGAGATGATATCATTGATTTGAGTTTTTGGAAAGCTGTTTCGCATTCTGAGCTCCAGTTGAATTTTGTTTGCCCCTTGAGTATGTTGAAGAAATGTTGTGAGTGTGAGGACACCGCGGGTAGGAATCGAGAGAGGGCGGCTAGTCTCCCATTTAATTGCTGAACTTTTTTAATTGTTCGGGGACTTCGCATGTTTATAATTGCCTCGCATTTTTCGGGATTGGCTTCGATTCCTCGTGATGTTAGCATGAATCCAAGGAATTTGCCTCCTTTGACTCCGAAGGCACACTTTTCTGGATTGAGTTGCATGTTGTTCTTTCTTAATTGGCCGAATACCTCTTGCAGGTTGAGTTCATGGGTGTGTTCTTGTTTGGTTTTGACGACCATGTCGTCGACGTATACTTCTAGATTCCTTCCTATTTGCTGATTAAAAACCTTGTCCATGAGTCGTTGGTAGGTAGCCCCTGCATTCTTAAGTCCAAAAGGCATAACAGTGTAACAGTAGTTTCCTAATTCTGTTATAAAAGCTGTTTTGTCTTTATCTTTTGGATGCATTAATATCTGATTATATCCAGAGTATGCGTCTAGAAAGCTTAAAGTGTTATATCCCGATGCATTATCTACGAGTTTATCTATGCATGGTAGTGGGTAGGCGTCTTTAGGGCACGCTTTATTTAAATTGGTGAAATCAATACACATGCGCCTCTTACCTGAGGCTTTTCTTACCATAACAACGTTTGATAGCCATGTTGTGAATCGTAGCTCTTCGATGAACCCTGCGTGAAAGAGTTTTTTAGTTTCTGCGAGGCAGGCTTCGCGCTTTTCGTTTCCCATGTTGCGCTTCTTTTGTGATACTGGCCGAGCTCTTGGGTCGATTTGCAATTTGTGGCATATAAGGCTCGGGTCGATGCCGGGCATATCTGCTGGAGTCCAGGCAAACAGATCTGTATTCTCCCGGAGTAATTTTGTTATCTTCTGTTTTGTACCTGGAAGAAGTGAGGAGCTGATATAAGTATAATGGTTAATATTGTCATCTAGTTGTACCTTTTCAAGCTCGTCCATTGGTTTTGGTTTGTCCTGGAGATCTCCTTTTGGGTCAAGGTCGGCCGTATCTAAAATGTTGGTGATGTTGTATGTTTCTTGTCTCGGTTCGGCTCGTTGTTGGGCCTCTGCTTTGATTTTTAAACTTTCATTGTAGCACCTGCAAGCCTCAATGTGATCTGAATGTATGGTTGCTATCAGATCCTCTTGCACCTGAAATTTCATGCACAAATGGATTGTGGAAACAATTGCACAAAAAGTATTTAGAAAAGGTCTGCCCAGAATGATGTTATAAGGGCTTATGCAATCAACTACTAGGAATTGTAAATCCCTTGTTTTACTCATTGGATGTTCCCCCAGGGTTGTCTGTAGCCATACACTGCCGAGGATTGATACCCTTTCTCCCGAGAATCCGATTAGTTCGCCTGAGGATGGCAGCAGAGCTTGCTCACTGAGTTTCATCTTCTTGAAGGTAGAGTAGAAAAGAACATCGGCACTACTGCCGGGGTCAAGTAGAGCTTTTTTAACTAAGAGATCTCCTGCTTGGATGGATATGACCACCAGGTCATCTAGGTTGTCCGACCTTGCTTGATAATCGGAATGTTTGAAGGAGATTTCCAGTGTTCGAGGTTTGTTGGTTGGTGCTTTATTTGTTTGTTGTAGTGTTAGCATTTCTCGGAAACGGCGCTTGCGTGCCAAGCTGGTTTGACCACCACTTGCAAATCCTCCTGAGATGCAATTTATAACCCCCCTTGGCGGAGGAGGTTGTGTTTTAGGCTTTTCTGGTGTATTTTGTCTCCGTTCTTGACGTCGGTCGGTGGGACCTTCTGAGCTTGGTCGGGCTCTGCTTATATATTTATCTAGGTGTCCTTGCCTTGCCAGTCTTTCTAGGAGATCCTTTGCTATGACGCATTCGTCGGTTGTATGTCCGAATTTTTGGTGAAAGGCACAGTGCTTCGATTTGTCAACGAACCGCTGGTCTTGATATGATCCGGCTCTGTTTGGTGGTTTGATGAGCTTGTTGTGTAGTATTTCTTTTAGGATGTCTTCCCTTTCGTGTTGAACCTTGTGTATGAATCATACTTCGGTGTTAACCTGAAAGGTCTCTTAGGGTCTTTTGATGGAGTTTTATCATCCTCTTTTCGGTGCGGTTGTCTTTCGTATCGCCTGGTTTCTCGAAGTTCTTCTATTTTGATCTATCCTGTCGCCTTGTCTCGAAACTCTTCCAACGTTCTTGGTTTTGCGACAGCTATGGCCTCTTGGAACTTACCAGGTCGGAGGCCGCTCTTCAGGGCATGGAGTTGTACTTCAGGATTGAGGTCTGGGATTTCCATGGCGGCCGTTGTGAAGCGCGTCATGTAGTCCTTCAGACTTTCATACTGTCCTTGTCTGATTGTGCTAAGGTAGTCTGAGTCCCTCACATAGATCTTTGAGGCTGCAAACTGATTGATGAATAGCTTGGAGAAGTCGTCGAAGCTAGATATTGACCCTGCAGGTAAATTTGAAAACCATAATAATGCAGCCCCATCTAAAAATGTAGGAAAAGATCGGCACAAAATGGGATCGGAGTCACTGTTCAAGAACATCGTTGATTCAAACTTTGTGACATGAATTTTAGGATCTCCGATCCCTTTGTATGGTGCCAAGGTCATAGGTAGTGTAAAATTTTGGGGCATCTTAAAACTCATAATCACATCAGAAAAAGGGTTAGCTCGTCGTCTCCCTGTTTTTGGGGGCATTTCCCCTGTTTTTGCATTAGATTCTGACTGATGCTCCTCGTTTTGTTCAGGATTTGTTACTTTATTGACGTGCTTTCGTTCACCTCCGTTCTGCATCGCAGCTAATAGTTTAGCCATCCGCTGATTCTCCGCGAGTAATGCGGCGTTGGCTGCTATGAGATCAACGTTGATCCGAGGATGCTGCTGGGTATCTGACTGATCCGTCATGTTACAACTTCTGAAAAGAAAAGCAGGGTACGAGGTGCGTGAATCAGTGTGATAAAGAAAGAAAATAAAAAGGGGTCGCTTGCAGAAGGCCCCACGGTGGGCACCAATTGTTCTGTCTAGAATAAGCTTCCGAGGTATGGTCGGCTCCGCAACACGTGAGAAACTCGGAAACGTTATCTTGAGAACTGTCGACCTCGGCGTGGAACCTGCAAAAAGGACCCCGACGCTCAAGTCAGCTTATGAGCTTAAAACCAGAAAGAATAAAGATAAACAAGAAAGGAAGAGTAGTTTTAGTAGAGGGGGGAGAAGCGATCTTTTTGAGTCAATAATTATCTTTCTCTTTTTTCTCTGCCTTCTTGAGTTGTAGTCCGTTTGTTTAAATAAAGCCTGTCAATTGAATAATGCTCGGTATTTGTTAGGGTTTGTTGATAGGGTCGAGATTCCCAATTCCGTTAGAACGAGAATCTCGGTATGAGTGAAGTGATGAACTTGTTATTCGTTTTGTTGGCCGAGGATATTGAAAGGTTTGGCCGAGGATATCGGGAAGGTACATATACAAAGCTCATTAAAAAGTGATCACTAAAATGAGAACGATGCATAGAATTAATAAAAAAGGTTTTACCCCCTATATTTTATAATTGTATGAACCTTAGTTTCTTGTCTTTGACATAACTCTTTCTTTTTGTTTTTGGATGGTTAAACTCACTAGCATATTAATTAATCAAATTGCATTTATATGTTGATTTGTGGCATTCTCTAATAACCTTCACTAGGCACTAGCTCCAAGTAATATTAATGATTTTGCAAACGAAGACACTCCGTAAAATTTCAAAAATAATAAAAAATTTTCAATTTTGCTCTTAAGATTCTTAATATATAAAGTTTTTTCATTGAAAAGACAAAAAATTAATTTTAAATGTTTTTGTAATATATTTATTAATTTAAAAAAAGTTGATTATTATTAAATAATTTTAATAAAAAAACTTGTTTAAAGACCGAAAAGTTTTTATTAAATAAATTATCTTTTAAGTTTTTAATGAAAATAAACACATAAATTTATTGAATTTCATAAATTAATTTAAGCAAAACTCTATTCTAAACTTTTTATTTTTTATTCCATAAATACTTTGAAAACTTGAAAATTTAATTTTCTAATATAAAATTTATTTTATATTTAAAACCTTAACTAACTTTTCAAAATTTAAAATAAATATTAGCTAAATTTTTTTAAAAAATTGATATTTCAAAAATATCATTATTCCAATTATTTTAATTATTAATTTTAATTATAATATATATTAATTAAAATCATCTACTAAAACAACCGGTATTTTTAGAAATAATTAAAAAAGTTTTGTTCTTGTATGGATACCTGAAAGGAGAGCTCGGTCCCTGGGAGTCGACGCCGAGTTGTTATTTTCGGTGCCGACCTTTGAGCTTTTGTGAAAGTCCGAGCTTTTCTCCAAGGAGATGCCAATTGCGCAGAGTGTGAGCAAGGAACAAGGGGGGAGTGTACCTGCAAAGGCACTCCGAAAATTAAGTCAGTATTGAGAATTCAATGTCCCCTTTGAAGATAAAATATCATACCTTTATAGGTGAGATAAAATAGGTCAGTTACGTTTCTATTGATCATCTGAATTGAAGAGTAATTAATAGGTTTTAACAAGTGATAATGTCTGATTGTAACGTATAACGCCGAGTTATAACGTAAAGTGCCGAGTTATGGTGCATAATGCCGAGTTATTGTATATAATGCCGAATTATGACATCGGATTTGTAACGGCCGTATCATAGCTCCCAAACTTAGCCTGGCTATATTTTGATAAAGCAGGTTGAGCTTTTTTTTAGTTATAACTCGGCGACTTGAGTTATAGGTATGGAGCCCCCAGATCAACTTACTTTATTAAAATAATGAATAATTTGAATTTTCAGACGTAATTTGAAGTTAACGTGTATTGGAAAGTGTAGTAGTCTTGTCATTGATTGTGCCTTTGATTTTTTCAATGAAATTTTGAACCGTTGATTTAATAGATGCAACGGTTAGGTTTTTTCATGAAACCGAGTAGTTAATTTGAATAGTTGCTGAGACGATGTTGATAAAAGTGAATTGGTTGGGCGAGAATATTGAGTTAGTTCACCGTTGTTTGGTGATTTGATTGAGTTTGATTTCGCATGTGTAAACGATGCGACTTTAAATTGAAGAGTTGTCGCGAATGGATAAGTGTTTGTACATGTATGATATGTGATTGAGTTTGTTGACTGTTTATAGTCATAGTTCAGAATTGAAGACTGAGTTTGATTGTGCATGTGTAAACGATGCGACTTTGAATTGAAGAATTATCGCGAATGGATAATTGATTGAAGATTGTGTTTGATTGCGCATGTGTAAACGATGTGAGTTTGAATTGAAGATTTATTGCGAATGGATAATTGATTGAAGATCGTTGATCGTCATAGTTCGGAAGATAGTTGATATAGATCTGATGATAGTTGATATAGATTTGACAAATAGTGATAATGATTGATATAGAAACGATAATGATTGATATAGCTCGGATAATTATTGATATAAATCTGAAAACAAAGATAATAGATATAGATTTGAAAATAGAAAAACAGATATAGGTCAGCGAATAGGGATAACAGATATAGGTCGACAAATAGAGATGACAGATATAGATCGGCAAATAGAGATAACAGATATAGATTTGCAAATAGAGATGATAGATATGGATCGAAAAATAGATATAACAGATATAGATTTGCAAATAAAGATATCAGATATAAATTGGCAAATAGATATAAGAGATGTAGATCGAAAAATCAGATATAGATCGGCAAATAGAGAGATCAGATATAAATTAGCAATAGAGATAGCTGATAAAGATCGGCAAATACAGATAATAGATATAAATCGGAAAGTAGAGATGACATATAGATCAGAAAATCAGATAATAGATATAGATCGACAAATAGGGATAACGGATATAAATCGAAAAATAGAGATAACAGATATAGATCGGCAAATAGATATATCAGATACACATTGAAAAATAGAGATGACAGATATAGAATTAAAAAATAGAGATAACATATATAAGTTGAAAAATAGAGATGACACATATATATTAGAAAAACAGATATAGATCGACAAATAGATATAACAGATATAAATGGGCAAATAGGGATAACAGATATAAATTGAAAAATAGAGATGATTGATATAAATCGGAAAATAGAGATGACTGATATAAATCGGATAATAGAGTGACTGTTATAAATCGACAAATAGAGATTTTTGATATAAATCGGCAATTAGAGATGATTGATATAAATCGGACAATAGATATAACAGATATAAGTTGGCAAATAGGGATAACAGATATAAATCGGAATATAGAGATGATTGATATAAATCGGAAAATAGAGATGACAGATATAGATCAGAAAACAGATATAGATCGACAAATAGATATAATAGATATAGATTGGCAAATAGAGATGACTGATATATAAAATGAAAAATAGAGATGACTGATATAAATTAGAAAATAGAGATGACTGATATAGATCGGCAAAACAAATATAGATTGGCAAATAGATAAACCATAGATGAATTGAAAAATAGAGAGATGACATATAATGATCGGAAAAACAGATATAGATCGGCAAATAGATATACCATAGATGAATTGAAAAATAAAAATGACAGATATTGATCGGAAAAACAGATATAAGTCGACAAATAAATATATAAAATGATTTGAAAAATACAGAGATGACAGATAATGATCGAAAAAGCAGATATAGATCGGCAAAACAGATATAGATCGGCAAAACATGTATAGATCGGCAAATAGATAAATCAGAGATGAATTGAAAAATAGAGAGATGACAGATAATGATCGGAAAAACAGATATAGATCGGAAAAATAAATATAGATCGGCAAATAGATATACCATAGATGAATTGAAAAATAAAGATGACAGATATTGATCGGAAAAGCAGATATAAGTCGGCAAATAAAAATATAAGATGCTTTGAAAAATACAGAGATGACAGATAATAATCGAAAAAGCAGATATAGATCGGCAAATAGATAAATCAGATGAATTAAAAAATAGAGAGATGATAGATAATGATCGAAAAAATAGATATAGATCGGAAAAACAAGTATAGATCGGCAAATAGATATACCATAGATGAATTGAAAAATAAAGATGACAGATATTGATCGGAAAAGCAGATATAAGTCGACAAATAAAAATATAAGATGATTTGAAAAATACAGAGATGACAGACAATAATTGAAAAAGCAGATATAGATCGGCAAATAGATAAATCAGATGAATTCAAAAATAGAGAGATGACAGATAATGATCGGAAAAACAGATATACCATAGATGAATTGAAAAATAAAGATGACAGATATTGATCGGAAAAGCAGATATAATCGGCAAGTAAATATAAGATGATTTGAAAAATACAGAGATGACAGATAATGATCGAAAAAGCAGATATAGATCGGCAAAATAGATATAGATCGGCAAATAGATAAATCAGATGAATTGAAAAATAGAGAGATGACAGATAATGATCGGAAAAACAGATATACCATAGATGAATTGAAAAATAAAGATGACAGATATTGATCGGAAAAGCAGATATAAGTCGGCAAGTAAAAATATAAGATGATTTGAAAAATACAGAGATGACAGATAATGATCGAAAAAGCAGATATAGATCGGCAAAATAGATATAGATCGGCAAATAGATAAATCAGATGAATTGAAAAATAGAGAGATGACAGATAATGATCGGAAAAACAGATATAGATCGGAAAAACAAATATAGATCGGAAAATAGATATACCATAGATGAATTGAAAAATAAATATGACAGATATTGATCGGAAAAATAGATATAAGTCTGCAAATAAATATATAAGATGATTTGAAAAATACAGAGATGACAGATAATGATCGAAAAAGCAGATATAGATCGGCAAAACAGATATAGATCGGCAAATAGATATACCAGTGATGAATTGAAAAATAGAGAGATGACAGATATAGATCGGCAAAACAGATATAGATCGGCCTTTTTTGGGCCTTAATGATTTACTATATGATCTTTGTTTACAAAGGTGCAGGTAAGTTTGAAGCCATTGGAAGGAAATGGGGCCTATAGAAAGAAGGGTGTTTATTTCGAGGCCCCACGGTGGGCGCCAATTGTTCTTGTATGGATACCTGAAAGGAGAGCTCGGTCCCTGGGAGTCGACGCCGAGTTGTTATCTTCGGTGCCGACCTTTGAGCTTTTGTGAAAGTCCGAGCTTTTCTCCAAGGAGATGCCAATTGCGCAGAATGTGAGCAAGGAACAAGGGGGAGTGTACCTGCAAAGGCACTCCGAAGATTAAGTCAGTATTGAGAATTCAATGTCCCCTTTGAAGATAAAATATCATACCTTTATAGGTGAGATAAAATAGGTCGGTTACGTTTCTATTGATCATCTGAATTGAAGAGTAATTAATAGGTTTTAACAAGTGATAATGTCTGATTGTAACGTATAACGCCGAGTTATAACGTAAAGTGCCGAGTTATGGTGCATAATGCCGAGTTATTGTATATAATGCCGAATTATGACATCGGATTTGTAACGGCCGTATCAAGTTTCATTTTTTTACATGAAATTGAAATGTGAACCATCCTTTCGAAAAAAAAAATATTAGCCCTGTTTAGAATAGGGGAACTTTTTTCAGTACTCCTCACAAATTGAATGGTCCGATTTGTATCCCTCTCTCTCTTGTAATAAAATCGGACGATCCGATTTTTTTCTACTAAAATAAAAAATTAAACGTCATCACAACAATATATATATCTCCAATACTTTAACTCAGCCTAACTCACATGTCAACCTCATATAAAAAAAAATTAGTCTAAAATAGGGTGCATAAGAGGAAGAAAATAAAAATGAAATAGAAGACTGTAATAAGAAAACATAAAAAGACAAGTTGCTTCGAATTTCCGTATGGTTGGTATAGGGTTTTGATTCCTCTGATGTTGTCACCTCCTCCCGACTTGAACACCCCAACTCCAACTTGCTCTTCACACACTCTTCCATTCTCCTACCAAAGGTAACCACAGATCTCTCTCTCTCTCTCTCTCTCTCTCTCTCTCTCTCTCTCTCTCTCTCTCTCTCTCTATATATATATATATATATGAATTCGCTACATTAAGATTGTTTATTTATGCTGCCCATCATTTCTTTTTAGTAAAAATCATCCCTTTCTATTGATTGAGATTTTGGGTTGTGTTTTCTGAAACCAGATTAATGCAAAATATCTGTTGAATTTTGATTCGGAATTTGGAGTTGAGTGTGCAAAGCAATAATTGCAGCTATTTCTTCGCATATTATGCCTTAAATTTTTTATTTTTTTTCAGCTTTTTAGGTTCAAGGATGTTATGCTTGCTGGATGCATTCTCTTCCTGAAAGGCAGTCTTTCTAGGTAGAAAAGTCTCACTCCCACATTTTCTTTTCTATATCTAGTTTTGAGTTATTTTCTTTGAACATTCACAATTTGATGTTGTGGAACACCTGAACTTTTCTGACTGATCAACCTTTTTGGCTCATGGGTCACCCTTGTATTTTTGCATATATAGCAATCTCTATTGTATTTGTAGGAATATTAACTGCATAATTAGATATTAGATTAAAGACTGGATTATTCTGATATTCTTGTTGCGGTTTCCAAGACTCAATATAGAAGAGACTCCAGATTTGTTGGGATCACATTATTTGATGTACAGGTTGTAGTTGCCACTTTGTAGTTAGGTGAAGGAGAGACATGATCTGGTGAACTTTCCTTATGTAACAAAATAATATCCATGATCCCTGAGGTGTGATTTAACTGAAATCGAGTACCTTTCTTTACTAGGTTGTCTTAATCGGTCACTATTTTATATTCTGAGAACTAACTATCATGAGCCTTTTACATACTATTTGGTTTTACTTTTTAAGATAAGTCATAAGAGGAATTAGAAATCTGTTTCGGAGACACGTAGGTAAAGAGTGGACAGAATGCTTGTAGACTTGTGGTGTTTTCTAGGTATTGACTTTGTATCCGGAAAGAAAGTGACTTAGAGAAAAGAGTGACTTGGAGCCTTAGATGGAATTAGAAGATTAAATCAATAAACATTGGGCTTGTGATTGGCAGAATGGAATTCACTTATTTTTTGTATTCATGAGTTGTTATATTACTTACACTCCCCGAATGATTAATAATTACTCGCTTTCTATGTTTACATCTTCATCATGTTGCCACTTTCTTCTGGTGCCTTACTTTCCATGCATACTTTCGTATATATTTTATTTGAAATTGAAAAATATTTAACTTGTAAAATACCTTAAGACTACCTGGCAGAGAAGTTCTCCTTGCAAGAAACAGCATCTGACATGAAATAAGTTCAATTTAATCTATTTATATTCTTGTCGAGCTTAAGCACTTTATTTGTGAAATGTGAAAAATAAATATTTTTTTGCACTTATCTCCTCAATTGAACTTCTTCGGAAGCTTGCAGGTTGTGTCTTAATTTTGATTCTGTTGACTGCAACCTTTGTTAAACTGCCCCTTTGTTGGTGTTAGCTATGCTACCCACTGGAGCGAAAGACACTCAATTACGCGAGAGCAACAGTCAGAAGGTCCACCCTCAACCAATGGAAGAGGCCATGAATCAGAATCCGGAAGCTATGGAAACCCTTATTTCTAAAATCTTTATGAATATCTCTTCCCTTAAGTCGGCTTATATCCAGCTGCAATCCGCTCATACCCCCTATGACCCTGATAAAATCCAAACAGCCAATAAACTTGTTATTAGCGAGCTGAAAACTTTGTCTGAGCTCAAGCATTTCTACAGGGAAAACAACCCAAAACCGGTGTGTGTTTCTCCCCAAGACTCCCGTTTAGCCGCAGAAATTCAAGAACAGCAGAGCCTCCTGAAAACCTATGAGGTCATGGTGAAGAAATTCCAGTCTGAAATACAGAATAAAGATTCAGAGATCCATCAATTACAGCAGCAGATTGAGGAAGCTAGCCAGAAAAGAGCCAAACTAGAGAAAAATCTGAAGCTTAGAGGTTTGTCAACCAAGGAATCAGAGAATGAAAATGGATTTTTACCTGTTGATTTAACTCCAGATCTCTTTACCTCTTCCGTGGATGCAGCCGTGAAAGCCATTCACGATTTTTCTAAACCTTTGATCAACATGATGAAAGCTGCTGGGTGGGACCTTGATGCAGCTGCAAACTCAATAGAACCCGATGTTGTTTATGCGAAGAGAGCTCACAAGAAATATGCCTTCTAGTCTTACATATGCCAAAGAATGTTCAGCGGCTTTGAGCAAGAAAGCTTCTCTGTCAATTCAGAAAATATTACGGTCACCAAAGAGAGCTTCTTCCACCAATTTCTTGCTTTAAGGGAGATGGATCCCTTAGACATGCTAGGACAAAATCCAGATTCCATTTTTGGGAAATTTTGCAGGAGCAAATACCTTATGGTGGTTCATCCAAAGATGGAAGCATCATTCTTTGGAAATTTAGATCAACGAAATTACGTAATGGGTGGAGGGCACCCAAGGACTCCATTTTACCAAGCTTTTCTAAAATTGGCCAAGTCAATTTGGCTTTTGCACAGATTGGCCTATTCTTTCGAGCCGAATGTCAAGGTCTTTCAGGTTAAAGGTGGGAGCGAGTTCTCCGATGTTTACATGGAAAGCGTGGTCAAGAATCTGATAATGGAAGACAACAATGAAAAACCGAAGGTTGGTTTGATGGTTATGCCTGGATTCTGGATTGGTGGAAGCGTGATTCAGAGCAAAGTCTATCTATCTGGTATGAAAGTTGCTGAATGATCCTAAATTTGGCAGGGCAAACCTTTCAGAAGATTCATGTGTTTCTATGTGGTTTATTTGGACTTCACTTTTCCTTAACCTGTAAGATAATGTTGTGTCTGTAACTGTTAAGATCCCCTTTAGTTGTTGTTGAGGTTAATTGAGTCTCGTAATCAAGGTTGTCAAACTCTCGAGCTAAACTCGTCGTACGAGTAAGCTTTTACGAGCTTATGAGTTTGAGTTTTTCGGTTCAAGCCTACCTAAACTTGATGGATTTAGATAAACCCTTGAGTTTGATAGCCATGTTCTTAAGTATCCTTGTTTATTGTCAAGTGCCTTGTTGTATTGTGGAAACATGTTGCACTCAAAATTGTAGTGTTTGTAGGAAGGGGATTGTAAGGTATATACAAGTTTTCCTCTTTACATTATATTTTGGAGTATCATTGGTTTTGGACTTTTGGTGGGAAGGGACATGTGGGAGTTATTATTATCTATAATGCAATTGTAGCACAAACTAGACTTGGAAAAAAGGTCTTATGGTGAGACAAGCCTAAATGAGAAAAAAATAAATAAAACAAATAAACAACCATGCTATATATAGTTATCAATTAACAGAGAAATATAAAATATGTATTTGATCTTTTATAAAAAAATATATTATTGTAATTAAATTTGAGTATTAGTCTATTATATATTTAATTATTTTATTTTAATAAGTTTTATTATTTTGGTAGTTAATTATTTAGTTGAAAAAATGTGCGAGTCATTACATATGTGTATGTATATATGTAATTTTTGGTAATTGGGTATTTGTTGACATGACTAATCCGACCAAACACGAAAGGCTCAAGCTTTATTAGTATTAGGCCCATTAAGCAACTAATAAAGGCTTAGTTAGGAGAAATGGAGAATTAAGATATCTTGATAAAAAAAAAAAAAAAAGCCACTTAAATAAGACATTTAAAACGTCTTTTTTTTAAATATTTTTTAGTAATTAAAATTTACTACATATAACTGATTAAACCGTATTATTTTTATCAAAATTAAATTAGACAAATTAATTTAGCCAAAAATTGATGAACTAAATCTTAAACCGATCTAAATTAATATTTTTTTTATAAAAAATAACTACAATATCTTTATTATAGAAAATGACAAAATACTCTTATTATTATTATTATTATTATTATTATTATTATTATTATTATTATTATTATTATTATTATGTATTAAAAATCCTAAATCATAATCTTTTTTTTTCTTTCTGTGCTATCATGGAGTTAAGATTCAAAATTTATATATATGAGAATTTTAATTATTTTTTATAATAGGGGTATTGTAGTTATTCTTTATAAAAAAAATATTAATTTAGACCGATTTAAAATTTAATTTATCAATTTTTTTGTCAAATCGGTTTGTTCGATTTAATTATGACATAAATAATACAGTTTAATCGATTATATATATTAAATTTTAATTATTAAAAAATATCTTTAAAAAAAGACATTTTAAGCGTTTTTATTTGAGTGACTCCCAAAAAAATGAGACGGAGGATTAAGATATAAATACAGGATTTTATCTTTTGCAACTCAGTTTGAAAATAATTGAATAGCGAAATTCAGAAATTTCTTGTAGAATTAGCAACTAATTTGAAGATGGGGCATATCTTAAAGCTCTATCAAATCAAGTGTTGTATGAGTGAGAATCTCTTCAAACATAATTGTATTTAGGCTATTTTATTTTTGTTTTCGAATTCACTCTTCATACATATTTTATTTTTTTTATTTTAATGTGAATATTTCTAATTGTCTACTAACAACTTCACAAAAATATAAATGTAATTTTCTGAAATGTTTGGCTGACCACTTTAAGAACAACAACCTTCTCCAAGAGGCTTCATTCTCCTCGGTCCTTTCATATCTCCACTTTTTTTTTTTCTTTCCCGTTAATACAACAAACAGTCAATTGGTAATCAGAAATCTTTAATCACAGTTAAGCCAAGTAAAAATTCAATAAATTATTAAATCAAATTATTATCTATATAAAAGAGCTTAAAGTAACGATTGAGTTGTCTTCATATGACTCTAAAGATGTATTTGGTTATGAAAATAGGATAAGACAATTAATTAAGAACAACATATCAAGGACATGCATAGAAAAATTAGTGTTCTTACATTTTGTTTGATAATAAACTAGAATATGAAAGTCCAATTTATTCTCTTTTTTCATAATATATTGATATATAAAATATTTGTTTATTGGGCGTGAGACATGAGAGGGCGTGAGAGTGTGAGGTGGAAAAACACATAGGGGGGACAAATACACAAGGTAAACATGGTAAAGATCCTTGAATTTGGAACAAAGAAGAGCATCAACGACTCGAGCTTGATTCTTTTTCTATCTTCGTCGACAACTTGCCCGAGGATATCTCAAAAAAGAAACATTTCAATACGTTCAAATGGACAGGTAGAATCATCGACATATACCTGTCGCGAAAGAATAAAAATGGACACGTATATCTATTTGCTTTTGTACGATATACTACAAAGGGAGGAGCTTTGAAGGCTATTGCAGAGATGAACGGTATGGTGGTGAGAGGTAAAAGATTGTTCGTCAGTGAAGCCAAATATAGAAGAGAAGCTGGGATGCAGATTACGAAAGATAAAGGAGTGTGAATGTGGTCACCAGGCATAACGCTGGAGGAAGCCAGCCACAGACAAAGAGTGGGGAAGTAGCTGAAGAGAAAGTGGCGAGGCAGCCGTCAAAGACACCAGCCAAAGATCAACATAGTAATGGATGGACTAAGAGATTAAAAGTACCGATAGCAAGTGAGAACGTCGTCTGGTTACAGAGAAGCATTGTCGGAGGTACAAAATTGGCAATTGATCTTAGGACACTGGAGCCAAAGATCCATAGGAATTGGCCAAGTGTAACACAAGTAAGGGAGTTAGGGCCATATAAAGCAATGATAGTTCGACTAGGAATTGGCCAAGTGTAACACAAGTAAGGGAGTTAGGGCCATATAAAGCAATGATTATGTTCGACACGGTGCTTAGTGTTGAAGAAGCTTACACCTTTAGAATGAACGACCTATTAAAATTGTTTCATATGGTCTGGAGATGGGATGAGACTGAGAAAAGTGAGTCTAGAAGAGTTTGATTGGAGTGTTATGGAGTTTCTTTACATGCATGGTCAAAGAATACCTTCTGCAGAATAGGGGAACAATGGGGCGAAGTGGTGGAATGTGATAAACTAACAGAATCGTGTAACTCGTTCAGTGTAGGTAAAGTCCTAATTGATACGTGTGTGTTCGATATGATCAATGAATGGATTCACATTACAATAGGGACAAGTAGATTTGACGTCATGGTTAGAGAAGTGGGTGGAGAGGTGTATCGGGAAGACAATCATTAAAAAAATGAAAAAAATGGCCAAAGAAAAGAAAAGGGGGAGTTTAACAGCAGAGAGAAATATTATTTCGAAGAAAGCAAGTTTTTATGCTAAAGAATTAGCATTAAAAAAAATATTTGGCAGATGTTGATAAGACGAACTTTGCAAAATCCATTCCAAGAACAAGAGATCAAAAAATAACAGAAAATAAAGAAAAAAATCATTATGATTTGCTTGTTCCTGAATTCTTTTTTTGCGCTAGACGTCGTAGAGAATTAAGAATTCTAATTTGTTTCAATTCTAAGAATAGAAATAGTGCACATGCTCAGAGTACGGTTGAGGCAGAAGACCGGCACATGATAAACATAGAAGAGAAGCAGCACGCAGGGTTGAGTGGCATATTGAATCATGGAGCTGAACGGATGGCGGTGGATTGGGATCAGACGGCGGTGCTGATGACGGGTGACCATAGAAACGTCAACCAAAATGAGGACAGGATGGTAATTTTAAGTCTCAATTTGAATGAATGGAACCACAGATTTTCAAATTCGTCAGATGAAAATGGCATTTACGCAGAATTAAGGGACACAGAGGATTCTCAGGGATCATTTGAAATAAATAACAATAATGATTCAGAGGAAACGGTTACTTATAATTATGGAGAAGGATTTGATTGCTAAATGTTTGTTGGAACAAGGCATGGTAGTGGGCTGGGAATTAAAAGGCCCAACAAGGATATCATGCATTGTGCATGTTGGACGGATGATAGGGCCTGTTGCCATATGCCTCCTGCTGGGCTGCCTACGCGGGTCAGACCTAAACCGGGTTCCTCTCTGACCTGGCAGAAACTAACGCTCCTGGATCAGGGTCCTTCAAACGCGGCTCTGCCAAGGGTGCGTCAGCGAGTTGTTGGGAAACGTCACGATGGGGAGCAGATCCCTGGGCACCTCGAGTCGGAGGAGAAGAAGAAGTCTGCCGCGACAACCTGGAAAGCAACCATGTCTGCTGGGCACGGCCTCTCGAATCGTGCAGGGAACGAGTCGCAGAACAGTTTTGAGGAGGGGCATGGACAGCGGCACGCGACGGAAGAGGGGGCACCGGTGGAAGTGGCTGGTGGAGTTGAGGAGGATTTGTCCGCTGCAGTGATCGCCGAAGTAGAAGCCACCACTGACGGGACGAAACGACGCCATCTGAGGAAGGAGTCGGTCGTGATCACTAAACCTAAACATGCTCAACAAAATTCCTGTACTCTAGAGGATTCGAGGAGGACGCGAATGGTAGAAGATCCGGGCCAGCTTAATGTTGAAGGCATGACCAGGAACTGCAATGAACCAGTAGCGGGCAAGAGGCAACTTCGAGACAAGAATGGGTTGGAGGAGGGGGAGATATCACTGGAGGTATTGGCTCAGATTGGTAACGGACGGGAGGCAAAAAGGGAAAATGGTGCAGAATCAAGTTCAGAGAGGGGGGATCAAGTGGATGATGGTAAGGAACTAGACCCCGAGGAACAGAGGCCGAGTTGGGAAGAAGAGATCGCTGAGAACAAAGAGGCATGGAAAACTGGCTGTGGAATCAGGTGCTCAGTGCAGTTATGAGGAGGATATCATAGCTATCTTGCAAGAGCAGAATGAAGCTATTGCTATGAAACGTCGACAGGCTAAGCAAAAAGAAAAAGCGCGAAGAAGCCGGCCAAAAAATCGTAAATAGGTGTGTAATATTTTTGTTAAATGATTTTTAGTGCTTGGAATATACGGGGGGTTGGGTGCTGGAAAAATTAGTATGCTAAAGACTTTCAAAAACAAGTTTAGGTTGGATATGTTGGGTTTGATAGAAACATAAAAGGAATTAATAACTAAATTTGATGTCGTGCGTATCTGGGGAAGTGACAGAACATGTTGGGAGTCTGTAAGTTCTACTGGGGATTATGGGAGGGGGGGTTGTTGCTAATGTGGGATGAAACGGCTTTCAAACTTTATAATTGCTATAAAGGGGATAGATGGATGTGCATTGAAGGAGTTGTGGTAAAAGATAACTTTCATTGTGCTATTTGCTTAGTGTATGGATCACAAGATAGAGCTGAGAAATTATCCACATGGGAAGAATTGAGTTATATTGCAGGATTGTGTTACATACCGGTCTGTTTTTTAGGAGATTTTAATTCTTCACTTGGAGGAAAGGAAAGGAGCGACTACTTTATCAGCATCTGCGACAGAGTTCAGGACATGGGTGAATGATATGGAATTGTTTGATTTAGCATTGAATGACCGAAAGTATACATGGTTTAGAGGACAGTTGTGCAGTCGTATTGATAGGAGCCTAGTCTCTGTGGAGTGGCTTGACGTGTTGTTGTTGATGGCTATGCCGGAGATGACACAGGAGTTGTTAGGTTTTTGGTTTTTTTATTGTTCTTGTATTTGTTTATATTGCTCCACTTGGGTGTTGAGCTCTTACTTTCAAAAAAAAAAATTCTCTTTTTTCATACAAAAAAATTGGAAAAAACATATAGTGATAAAAAATATAATTATAAAAAATTAATGAGAATAATTAAAGAAAAATAAAAATAAGTTATGTCTCTTGCTAGTGTCTCTATGTTAGAAAAGATACAAAATACATTAATCTAGTGTCTCTGGACATCATATCTTTATCTTTACCTCATCTACTAAATATGATTTTGTATCTTTAGATTTCTATTTCAATGACCCGTGCCTGTAAATAAATGCGGCCTAAAATCAGGGATTCAAACCTTAAAATCAGCCATTATTACTAAGTTAAGCCGTCTACATTATACCGTTTAGATGCAAACCCTATCTTAACATTCTATCCAAAATACTTGCACACCAAATTGTCCTTTAATCACATTAATATCTAGAAATGATTTTATTTAAGCATCTAAAAATTAATGTCTATTTAACATCTTTAACATCCAAGTACAATTACTTAGAAGTTCAAATATTTTCCACCTATTAATAAAGAAAATAACACCTTATAATTCTAATTTTTATTGTTTATAATGTCTTTCAGGTACTTAACCTATAGAAATGTGTAACAGACAAGTTTCAAAGAAAGAAAACAAGATAAAATTTAAAATCTCAGTTGTGATTTCCAAGTGATTGAAACAGATCCCATGGTTTTCAATCTGTTGCTTTCTTCCTTCCCAAGTCATGAGTTAGGTAAAAAAATGTTAGATTTTTATTTCAGGGTGAGTTTTGCAATCAATTTATATGTTTTTAAGAAGAAAAAAAAGTATCAAGATTATTGTGTTGGATTTATATGTCTTTAAGAAAAACAAATTTATTTACCAAGTAAGTTCTTGAAAAATTATAAAGAATTATAAGTCTTCAGTTCAATATTACAATTCTTTGAGGACTCACTTAGAAATTTTATTTTCATAATAATCTATAAGTCCATTACAAATTTTTCTCAAAAACTTACTTGGTACTTGTTTGTTTTTTAAGGATTTATAAATCCATCACAAAATTCTTCAATTCTTCAAGAACTTAATTACTTGTTCTTGATTTTTTCTGTTTTATAATAGTAAAACTAAGGGGGCTTATATTGAATCTTTATTAAATGTATGTAAATTGGAAGTTTTAAATATATCATATTTAAGAAACTTCGATTGAGTTGGATTATAGTATTTGTAGTTGCTGGATCATTACAGTATCTTACTGTCTCACTCCACTTGCAAAATCCAGCAACCAATAATTAATTAAACATAATATTGTTTAATTAAAGAAAATTACGCCTACCTGTAATCTTCTAATCTTGTTGGCGGTGTTGGTATTATATATTATTTTGCCAACCAATTAATTAGCTACACGCATGTGTGTTGTAATAATTTTTGAGACATAAATCCGTTGGTATCGCCTAAAAAGCTCAATGTTGCACCATGCTTCAGCCTACATTATCATTAACAATATCTTATTAGAGGAGCCAATAAAATATTTATACAATGTGTACAATAGAGATTTATGGAGTATTAGAGATATAATCATTAGTGTTACATTTTTTCATCAGTTGAAGTTTTTGGGATGAGTGGTATCATGACATAGTATTAAAGCGCTAGTTCCGAAAGGTCAAGAGTTCGATCTTTGGTGAACCTAAAAATTAAACTAATTTTTCGAGAAGATGTTTATTATCTCTTGTATTCGGATGGTTATTCTAAATAGTATAGAGAATGTTCATTTAATAACTCAATAGCCATTGTACACATTGTACAAATAGTCCATTATATCCCTAACGGGATCCTATTACTAATTATTCAAGTTACTTTCATGCTCTTTTCCTTCCTAAGCATTGCATCCCTTTTTTAACTCCGCACTTAATTAATCGGAATTTGTTTTTATATTAAGGTGATAAGGTCAAGGTCTAATTAACCCTTTAAACCGGGTGACACTAATTTATTATAAGTTTTGAGCCATAATTGATGACTACTTCACATTACATACTAGTTAATTTTACCATGATTTTGAATTGTGGTTTGCATGCAACCTTAATTAGCCACAACAATTGAGGCTTGCATCAAAATCATAACTCGTCGCATCAAGTTGCAACGTGTCATAATATATAGACTAATAATAAATAATATAACTTTAATTTTGATAAACTATTAATATAAAATAATTTTATATTTCTAATTATATATTATATCAATAAAAATAATTATCTTTTATATTAACAATATAATTATGTAAATAATTATCTAAAAAAATAATTAAATATACTATTAAAATATAAAAAAATTATTTTAATTTTAATAATATTTTTTAAGTGTGATTAAAATTGTATAATTATAGTAACCATTTCAAT
This sequence comes from Arachis stenosperma, assembly GCF_014773155.1. NCBI lineage: Eukaryota > Viridiplantae > Streptophyta > Magnoliopsida > Fabales > Fabaceae > Arachis > Arachis stenosperma. Next base: position 111,440,146 of record NC_080378.1, read on the forward strand.
AATAACAATTATAGAGTCTACCAACAGAGACAGAGTCAGGTGATAGAAAATAGGGCACTAATTTTTCTAATTTTAATCTTTTACATATAAATTATATGTAAATTTTAGTTTAACTTCTCTTAAAATTTTATTTTAATCTTATTTTATTATAAAAATAATTTTGATCACTCTCTAATATTTTATCTAACTCTCCCGCTGTGATCACCAATATATAATACTCAAAATCACAACAATTATATATTCACGAATACAACTACAATTTAAAAGCCTTGTGGCAACCTTAGTCAAATAAGGACAAACAAATTAAACAACCTTCTTCCACATAGGGTTACACTAGGTAGGTTTTTTCTTTGGTTACATAGAGTGGAAATCAGTGGCGAAACTTGAAACAAAATTTTGGGAGATCAGATAAAAAACAATTGTCAAAATATTTTTGATATGGATTCTATTTAAGATAAGCTCTTCTAATTTTATTTCTCTGATTTAGGTGATATTGCCAAATTTAAAACCGTTTTTCAAGATCTCGTTCCAAAAAGTTAAGGTTAAAGTCATCAGATGTAACTTTTTGAACTTTTAAAGGTTATATCTCACTTTCTTCGTGATTCATTAAAGTATAAGAACTATCTACAGGTGTTGATATTGTAAAAGTTATATGTTCTCCTTCTTAATTATTAGTCTTCCTCTTAAAAAATGTATCAATTCTTTAATTTTTTATTATTATTTTATATAAAATTTGAATATATATCATGTAAAATATGTAAAGAAGAAGTTAATTAGAAGGACAAATATTAAAATTTATAATATTTATTGAATTTTTTATCAATTTATACAAATACAATAATATTAATATTTATTGAATATTCTATTTTTTTATCATATAAAAAATTAAATTAAATAAATAATAAATATAAAATAATATTAAATTAAATAATTAAAAAATATCTAATTTTTTATATTTGAACTTAAAGATAGAGAGAGTGTTATTTATTGAACTTATTAGATACTTTAAGTTATAGTAAAATATTTAAATCAATTGAACTATTTTGTATCTTTTGAAAAAATACTACTAAATTTTTTATAAAAAATTTGGGGGGGGCCATGTCCCCCTTGTCTGAACTAAGCTCTACCACTGGTGGGAATACCTTTGACTTGAATTAACTATTAATTGCACATGTAATGACAATAATAATGCTAATCTTCAATTTTAATTGTGTCTATTATTTTGACCGACCAATTGCTATTAAAATTTTATAATATATGCCCTATTGTTCTTCCTTAGCGCAACTCACTGCATGCATAGTGGACATAAAATCACGTAACATGCAACTTATCATTTATTATCATGTGATAGTGATTTGAACACTCCTCTAAATAATCACCAAACTCATTCCCATTTTCCCAAACTCAAATCAAAGCATTTTGAGAACTTCAATTCTCTTCTATCATCACAATAAAAAAAAAAAAAAAATCATCAAGCTTCAATTGCCCAAATCCTAAAAGAATGTCACCTTTCAATATCACATTTCTAGTCACAATTTTCCTCTCTCTTTTCTTCCCAATGCTTGGTCAAGTTGATCCAACATTGTCAATGCCTAAATCCCAAACATTATCATACAGAGTCCTCTTGCAATGGCACTCTCTACCGTGAACTATGTGTCCGTTCCCTATCGAAATTCGCCAGCACGAATGAAATCGATGGTCCACAACACTTAGCACATGTTGCCTTGTCAATTAGCCTTGCTAGGGCAATCCACACAGAACTTCTTGGTGGGAGTTTCCAAGGAACTCGACGCGATTAACAACATCAACAACAATAACAATAACAATAACGACAGAAAGAAGAGAAGGGAGTACCAAACAATTCAAGATTGTGTGAATCAACTAAGTAATAGTGTTGACCAACTTAGTCAATCAATCAAGGAGCTAAGAAGGATGAACAACAAAAGTAGAAGATCAACAATAAATGATGATTTCTTGTGGCACATTAACAATGTTGAGACATGGGTTAGCACTGCCTTAACAGATGCTAGTAGTTGTGTTTATGCATTCCCTGGCCATAGAATGAGTAAGAGAACAGCTTCAATTAGGGGTAAGGCCATGAATGTTGCACAAGTTACTAGCAATGCATTAGCCTTCATTCATAAGTACATGGAAGCAGCAACAAGGAACACCAAGCCTTGAAATTATTAAAAAGGGATCATCAAAATTAAAGCTAACTTAATTAGCTTTAATTAAGTAATTAACCACCCTTTGTTAATTTGTTCATGTATGTATTTAGATTGATCTATTATAATTAAGGTGCATGTTTTTTCTTTGGGTGGATAATTTTGAGTTTATCTAATATACCATCTAATTTAAAGCATTAGATTAGATTGATAACAGATCTAATGATTTATATTTAATTTATAAATAATTTATTAAAATTTATACTAAAAAATAACAAATTTTTCAATATTTTAAATTTGCCCCAATAATAAAACTCTGGTATCAGCTCATATTGTTCCTATCTCTATTCAATTGCGGCTCAGCTCCCAGAAGAACTTCCCAAAAAGAAAACCTATCAACACCTTCATAGAAGACCACCAATCACCCTGCGGCTTCTTCCTCTCCCATCTTCCACACCAGGTACCCTCCATGTCTCTATTCAATTTTGCGATTTCATCGAAATTCTGCGATTCTCATCATTTTTTTTTCTCATTCCACTGAATCTCGTGAATTCGTTTCATCCGCACCAGGTTCAACTCGTTGAGGTCGACGCTGCAGTAGTCGTTGAACTCGAGTATCTCAATGTATGCGTAAGGAGATAGCAGATCTTGCGCTGATTCGTATAGAAAGTGAAGCAGAGAGAGAATCCGAGATAGAAGCACATTTTGCAGAATGGTGAGTAACCCTAACAATGTCCACAATTGTGATAATATCTCCATTTTTGCAATGCTGATACGCTGATATTTGTGTTTGCTGGTTTGAGATTTGTTGTTCTTGAGGAATGGTGCAGTGAAAAATGGAGTGAGAATTTGTTTGTTTCTTTTCACATTTTTTTCTTTTTTTTTTCTTTGGATTGTAATTTGGGGTTCTTATACATTGCATAAAGTGCGAACAGGGTCTGCTAAAGGTTGGTGTTTTGGGTTTGGTATGAAAATAAAAGCAGCATTAAGCATATTGCAAAGATAGAGTATGGTAAAGTTAAAAGTCAACAATAGAATGACCAATTTTGAATAAAGATATTGTGAGATGAGTGAGGATACATTAGATATGATATTTTTAGTTATGAATGAATCAGAAAGATAATTGAGGTAGCATTTGTTTTAAAAAATACCATAGAATTTCTTTTTAGGTGATTTGATCATGGATGAACATTGTTATAAACCCTAATGAAAAAAAGAGTAGATTAAATATAGAACACCCTAATTGGCAGTGATGGAAGCAAATCGCAAAAACTATAAACAAAACTATTAAGGAAGACTTAAATTTAGTCACTTCTGTATACTTTATGCACAGTTTATGATAGATTGATAGTCCTTGATTGCATCTTTTGATCCATATAGTTGAAAAAGACTTGATTATTGTTATTCTATTTTATAATTTAGCAGGTCATATGTATAATTCATTTTTTCGAGTTAACACTGTACTGATATACACGTATGGCTTGGGATGGCGAGGTGGGGGCTGGTATCCAACAAAGAAGTTTAAAAAAGAGTAGATGAAACTGCTAGGACAGATTAAACCTAGAAGATGGAAATTGCTTGGAAAGATAAAACCAAGAGAATTGAAATTTCAGTTCCTCAAAAGTCCCTTAATAAGATCAATGTGTAATTTTACAGAAAAATAATATTATCAAAGAAAGTTAATTTATATTTTTTGGATTTACCACCCAAATTGCATGTGAATTATCAGTACCCTTTTCATTAGATTTAAAATTTGTAAATTCTAATGGCTTTATGCGTGACTGATGAAAGTAACATATGGAAATAATTGTTCACCTACCCAACTAAAAATGCAAAAAGAAGAGGATTAAAACTATAAGAAACAAGATTAAAATTAAAATAACTATAAGATGAGGATTACAACTATAATTGATCACTAATGATAATGTTGCATAGTTTAATTATCAAATTGATTTTTAATTTTTGGTTTTTTATATTAAATTAGAAGGATTAATATAAAAACTTCAAAAAATTTAGAGACTTTCATGCATAGTTATAAAAAATTAATGAACATATGGTGGTTCACCGTTCACATATGGTGGTTCACAAGAAACTCCAAAAAATACTTAGTAACTGTGATTTAGAATATATAAACCATTCAAAGCCCTGATAATTGACTCCTAATTCTACTCAACTTGCATAGTAGAATTTACTTCCTCTAAGATTCCCTATAGTTCCTTTAACATTTTGCTATGCAGAATCAAAACGAGACAAGCAATGTTTATGCTATAGTTTGAGCAAGTTTACTATGTTAGTGCTGTCACAACTTGCATGGAAAAAATATCCGGTTTCGTTTCTTGATGACGAACGAATTTTCATTTATTCTTCTCTTCTTTTCGATTGGCCGAAATATCGATCAGTGTTTAGTGGTTGGTTCTAGGAGTCTGAATCGTGTTTGTTCCAGGAATGTGAATCGCGGAAGTCAGACATGGTTCCTACCCCATGCAGAACAAAATCACTCCTTAAAACAGAGCGCAGTATGATTCAGCTGTTCTCTTCTGTCTGCTCTAGGTCAATAGGAACATCACCAGGAGAACGAGGTTCATCACTGCCAATAGTAACTACCAGCTTCCACCCCAGTGTCGTCTATAAAGTTGTCATCATCCACGTTCCTAACACCCTCATGATCATCCTATATAATGGAAATGGAATTTTTAAACAGAATCACAATACTAATTTTTGAATTTGCAAATAGACTAAAACAAATCAAACAGCAGTAACAAATAAAAAATAGAACAAAAAATAGAACTAGAGCATCATGAACAGAATCATAAACATAGAAATTGAAATCAGAATCATAAGAACAAATTTCAAAATTTTTTAATCCTCATAAACAGAATCCAAAAAAAATTCAAACAACCAAATAAACAGAACAAAAAAAATAACTGAATGAAATCAATAAAACAAATTCGTATGGAAAACCTAAACAAAAAATAAGTAGAACAAAAGAATGATTGGATGAGTTCAATGAAGCAGATTCATACAACAAGAGAATAAAAGGAACGAAAAAAGCGAAACCAATGAAGCAAATTCATACCTGAGGCTGAGGCTCCATTGAAACTCTAGAAGTGGAAGATGAAGGAGGAGACGGAGCACCACGGCGCTGACGACGACTCGAAGAGAGAAGAGAGAAGATAGAACACAGATACTGAGAATAAACGACGGGGAGAAAGAGCCTAATAGCGACGCCGGGAGATAGGCTGAGATTGGCAACGAGTGCCGGATTGGACGGCGACGGTAATGGCAGAGACCAAAGAAGAGGGAAACAGGTGGCAGTGGCTTTGTGGATAGATTGAAAAGTGCGATGAGAAATTAGGGTTTTATTAGATGAATTTTAAAAATATTTGTGGTAGAGTTAAGAAAATTATTATTATTATTAAACCCCCAATATGAGGTACATTTACAAATTATTTTTGTGCATATTAAAAAAGTTCAAAAGAGTTGAGCTTACTAAAGATAGACACTTATTTATTTTGTATTAAAAAGAAGTGATTTTTTATTGTATTTTGTTATTTATTTATTATTTCCCTTTTCTTGGGATTGCATTTTTCTTTTAATTATTATTATTTTCCTTCCTTATTGGTAATAGTTTTTTGATCCGTTGACTGAGACTCTCTTAATTGGCAAAGCCAGCTGAAGTCACGTGGCAAAAGTGACAAAATATATAAATAAAAGGAAAATAATTCTAAAACCTAAAACAAAGGAGGATGATTCTTAAAAGATTTAAGACAAAGGCAGCAAGAAACTTAAATTAAAGGAATAATGTAACGCACAAGTTAGAATTTGAAGCCCTATACTTTGAATTGATGAAGCATTTTTTACTAAGACAAAATTTGTGATTAATGTTAATGATCCAACTTTCTGAAAATTTTGATATATTATTTTATTTTATTGTCAGAGATATATTAAGAAATAGCATGTTTGTTGTACATTTGAATAGGCTTTGTTGGAATCAAGTCAAAGGTTTTCCTCTGAGAAAAACTGCTTCAAATGATATATGAACTTCAATCTTAGAATAGAGGAGAGAGATTCAACTACCAAGTTTTAGCATTTTTGAAAGAAATAAAATAAAATAATTTCTTATTGAAATTAATTTCATTATTTTTTTCAACTAATCATTTCTTTATATGTATATTGATCACTACAGATCTGTCTATTTTTATTGTCTTGATTATACAAAACAATAAATAACATGAATTAAACAAGCTGAAAAATATGTTACTTGTGGACTTGATACAAATACCCCCAAAAATTAAATAACATGAATTATGCAGTAGAATATATCATTTATTAGACTACTTATGATCTAACTATTTTATTGATTACAACAAATAAGCTGAAGAAAAGAACATAGGACAAGATTATTAAAAATGACTAACATTTAATTATACAAAACAAACATTATATTGTCAAAGGGGTTTGGAAGAATTCAGTCTATGTTGAACTTTATGATGAGTTACAAAACATGATCCACCAAAAAGAGGCAAGAAGTGAAAGGGCAATGAAATGTTGTCTAATGTTCTATTCATTCTATGCATTTTTTTTCAGAAAACTGCCACAAATTTCATGATTTCAACCATGAAAAAACATTGGGTGATGTCTGCAACCTCCCTGTTAGGACCTCAACACCAGTGTCTGTCACCTGAAAAAAAAAAGGGGTTAAAAAATGGTTAATTTAACTACAAAATACATAGCCTAAGGTACTTAGGAAAAGCGATACAAAAGTGTCATAAAGCCATAAATTCACCAACATAACAAATTATAAGTGGCCATGGAATTAAAGCACTAACATATCATTGTACTGTGTACTCTGATATCCAATACCATATAGGAGTTTGCAAAGATTTAGTCAAGGACATGTAAAAAATTGTGTCACATTGATGTCATGATCTTTGAAGGAGGTAAGTACAAAGAGAAAGGAACTGCTATTGTCTTTCTAGAAAATTTCTTTAAAAATTTAATGATAAATTACATTAACTTCCCCCAAGGTTAGAGAATACTGCACATATATTTGTTCATTTGTAAAGTATACACTATCTTCCCTAGGGATTTGTGGATACTCGGTATGTTCGTGTATTTTGCGAAATGGGACAATGACTTCCTTAGATCACTTTTAAGCATAATAAATCAAAAGGTATGGAGAAATCAATGTAATTTACCCTTTTTTTTTCAGTTGGTAACTTCCAGCACTTGTAAGACCATTTTCTTTCAGGGTGGAAAAGAACAAAGATACTCAAACTGTGTGGCTTTTATATGCATCTATCATTAGAATCCAGGACTAAAGAAAGATGCACTTACCAAAAGAGTGTGCTCAAATTGAGCATTTCATTTACCATCTGCGGTGACAGCAGTCCATCCATCTGGCCACATTCGATCACGCCAGATACCTAACGAAAAAACCAAATCAGAAATATGACGTTTATCCATGTAAGTAATCGATTTAAACCTTTTAGAAACATACCTGCGTTGATCATTGGTTCAATTGTGAAGGTTTGTCCAGCCTTCATAATACCAACTGCTTTATTTCCTGCAAGTGGTTAAGGTTCACTACATTTGATTTCATTGCAATCATGGTTGGTTTTTAACAAACAAATTGGAGGGATAGGGGGAGAAGCTAGAAACCAAGACATGCAGTGTTAAAAAACAGCTTTTGTTAAATCACTTTTTTCTTGCAGTGCATTTAAACCATGAAAAGGATACTTCCATAATGAGGAATGTTTGGTGCACAATGAAAGAGCTCTCCAATTCCATGACCACAGTATGATTTTACCTAAAGGGGCAAGGGAGAATATCAGTAACTAACAAACTAGTAAACAAATCTGTTGTGCAAGAAAGAAAATTAATTGTAAAGGAACAGAATGCAATACCACTGAAAAGCCTGACATAGTTGCATGACGGTTGATAACTTCACCAGTTTCCCGGAATCGTACTCCGGGTTTTACTGAAATTGATAAGAAAGGAAAAATCAGAATATATATATTACTCACTAAATATCAATAAGCAGCTAATATGATATTATTTGATATCACTCATTAAAACATATCCTTCTGAGTTCTGACTTTAACCGAAATTTATCATTGAACTGAATTTACAGTTAGTGTATGAATTGACAATGAAGCTTTGAGATGATCAAACTTGAGTAGAAATACAATGGTAATATACCAATAGCTATTGCCTTTTCAAGGCACTCATATGTGCATTTGACCAGCTTCCGAGAGTCTTCAACAACATTTCCCACGAAGTACGTTTCGTTGAGATCACCTGCATTAACTCAACACAGAAAGACAAGTGTCATGTATAACTTCAACTCAATAGTGTACACATATATAAATATACATTAATCCACTCACCATGTACACCTTTATAGTACACAGTGACATCAATATTTACAATGTCTCCATCTTCAAGCTTCCTGTAAAATGACATTATCAAAAGAAAATCTCAAGTTGAAATAATTGTCAAAATAGCTACACTTGCACTACTTGAAATGTAAATTACCGATACGGCATTTCAAGAGAAATATTTTCCATTGGATTATAATAAACTCTTTCAAAACAAATGTTACTTTTGACCTTTTTTTCCGGTACATTGAAAAAATCAATGTATATGTATATCCAGATACATTGACATTTCAATGTATCAAGAAAGTGATAGTGACGTTTATGTTAAAATGAAGGCAGACGTCAGAAGATCTATTACTACAATCCGGTACTGGTAAGTGGTAACAAAGAAAAACTGTAAAAAGGATAAATAAGAGAAAATCACAGAACAGTCTACCTTGCATCAGGAATTCCATGACAGATTACTTCATTAACTGACCTGTTAAACAGAGCAGATTTCATTGTTAACAAATACCTGGGTCAATCTGAGAAGAATAGAACATGAACAGAAGGAAAATACCTACGTGCAGCAAGATTTAGGGAAGAAATGATAATTGAGAGGTGATGGATATCCTCCTGCATAAGTAGAAATTTGGTGGCAAACATCCATCAGCGCTAATTATTTAGTGTAATTGGCAATAGCAACAACATCAATAAATGAAAAAGTGTGTCTCTAGAGCATGTGATTATAATAACTATAATAATAAGTAATAACAGTAACAGAAGATTTTGAAAATGGAACTTGGCAAACAAAAGTAATACCTGCAGCAATAGTTGTGTCGTGAACAACTTTGTCAATCTCATCAGTTGTCACACCAGGCCGAACAATACAAGCAGCCACATCCAAAACCTCCCTTGCAATCTACAAATTAATATGATCGAGAATAAATTAAGATAGCAGAGGAGCCAAATAAAACTCCAGTACCACAAAAATCTATGAAAACTAAATGCCATAGAAAACGTGAAGAATTTACCTGACATGTTTCTCTCATTTTCGCAATTAGATCTGGAGATTTAATCTACATATTAAAATCAGTTAGAAGAGAGACTAAATAAAAAAATATAAATAATCTCCAACTTTATCCTACATTGATTTCCTACATGAAAAACTAAAAAACTACCCACCTCAACAGTATGCTGGAAGTCACTATTAGGCTCAATTTTGGGAATTCCCTGGAAATAGAAGATAGAAACAATTTAGAAACAAATAAACCCTGCTATCAAATTATTGGCTATCACATAAACTGTAGTAAAATGAGTCAAATAAAAAAATGCAGGAAATTAAATAGGAAGAACTCAGGTAACTCGCATCATCTGCCCAGTCTGGTTTATCAATATTAGCCGGAACAATGCGTTTAACAGATATGGGATATGGCCGCAACGTCCTTACAAAAGCATAAATGAAATTTTGCTTTCAACAAAAATTGAGTTCATTACAAACATAAGATAAAGTGCTGAAAAGAAAATGTGTGTTAGCTGTAAACTGCTGCATACATCTACAATGCCAAAAATACATAAGATAAATGAAAAAGAAGGTGAACATGGGAAAAAAAAAAGGATTTGAAAAATGCTTAAACAGCATCATATCCTTGCAAATAAGTAACAATGAACATAAGTTTCTGATCAATCATCATTAAATTAAGATGCATACATTCCACAATATGAAGCGATTCAGTGTCCTAGAAATTACCCAGTCCAATCAAAGTGAGGCATCTTTGGAGTTCGTGACTGCCCTCTCTTCAAGCAGTATAACCAACTTTCACCAGGTGAGCTTGACTCCTGCTCACCTGGAGTGCCCATGCCAGGTGAGGATAGCTTCGCCTTCACATGCACCGACTTGTGCGAGCTCCACAAAGACTTGAAACAATCCTGGGAGCTGTCAAGAGATATCAAAATAGGCTCCAATATGAACAATATATAAAGGACATTGATACATCAATTAGTAAAGTTTTATGTGATGCAACCATTGTACTTTGTAAATGTAACCTATAAGCTCTAAAGCATGGCCCTCCTAAATGGTTGTTGTATCTGTAAACTCGTTTGATACTTGTGTACTCATTCGTCTAACTCTAAATATTACTATTGTAACAAAAACAACATATATCTAACTACAAACTATTCCTGAAAAAAGTCAAAACCTTGTACCTAAACCATTGATAATCGATATAGTTTTATCTCATATCATTTGATATGATTTTGCTCAAAAATTATGTTTATTTTATAATTTAATTACTTTTCCTTCTCACACTCATAGCCTATTTTTTGTAAAATTTTGTACCTCATACTCATATTGTATCACGTGGTGTTACCTATGCAAAATAGTCCATAAAGATTCCAACTCTATACTTGGTTTTAGTCTTCATATCATTTTATAATTGTGCACAGAAATTTAATGGATAATAAAATAGACATCAAATCATTGACAAAAATGAGAAAAAAAAAATCACAGACCAGAAAGTAGAACCTTCGCGAGGAAGCTTCAATTCAATGCACTTTGGACACCTGAGCAAAAAGAATAAAAATAAAATAAAATACAATAAAAATTACGAATTTTACATAAACATCTATGCATAAGGGCATCCCTATCTGGTTACAACATGATCATCCCAAACCTCCTAAACCAAATTGCAAGACTAAACCCAAAAAAAAAAAAAAAAACTGTAACTTTCACCACCCAATTGATAAAAAACTCAACCTTCCACTGTTTTTCAACATCATAGCACAGTAAACATAACAAATTAGGCACCACTAAAAAATTTCCCAAACTACTCTAATAATCCAAAAACTACCCAAAATCAATGCTGTCATCAGCAACAGCAGCTACAGCTGAAAACTTCAAAATTCCACTTTGATCAAATCCAAAAACTAAGCCTTTCCACATATATCAAACGTTATTCAATGCGAAAACAGCATACCTCAATCCAAACAAGATTAAATTTTCAGAAGTTCTTGCAAAATATATGAACAAGTACACAGTAAAATTAGAGAGAGAGAGAGAGAGAGAGAGAGAGAGAGAGAGAGAGAGAGAGAGAGAAGAGTTTAAGTACTGAAGATTTGCAGGTTTTCCACAGTTAGCACAAGAAAGTGCATTTTCAGAGACATCAGATTCACCAGCCATTTTGATTTCACCAACACAAAGAAGAAGAAGGAGGTTCAATCTGTTTTCTGATGCTGAAGGCTATGTCTTTTTCTAATTGCTACTGTGCTAGGGTTCAAGAAAATCAAGAAATGGTAAAAACTTAGACCAAAAGGAAGAAAAATTACAAGAAAAGTATTATAATAACTTCGCGGGTAAGAAAATGGTGCCTTTGGATTTGGGCTTGTTCGGTTCGTTTTTATTGGCTCACCCGTTTTTTATTTGGTATTGTAGGCCCATCAATAACGAAGCATACGGCCCAAAATATTGGTAAACCACCAATTTTGCATCCAAATTATTAAAATGCTTAACCATAAAAATATACTCATTTTAAAATTTGATAAAAATATATAATATTAAATATATTATCAAAAAGTGGTTTAAATATTAAATTTTGATATATTTTTTGCAAACATCATTAAAAAAAGATAATTTTATCTTTAAAATTTAGTGATTTTATGTCAAGTATATTTTATTTACGATTTTTTAATCAATGACCAAAAATACTTTTAAAAAAAGAAAAAAATTTTAGAAGTCAAATTTTTCTCCAATTTTTTTAATGTAATTTTTAAATAATTATCTAAATATTCTTACAAATTTTTGGATCAAATGTATAAGCGATTTTGTCAAATACAAAATTTGTTTTTTATTTATAAAAAAAATATTATTTTGATTATTTTGGTTGTATTTTATAATATTTTGAGGATATTTTTATTGTTATAAAAAATAAAGGTTATTTTTGTTGGTGCATTCAAAAACAGGGTGTGATTTTAATTTACTCTTTATTGTGAAAATTCAAATGTAATTATCTTCATGTGAAATTAATAATTAAAAAATTATTAAATGATTTAATAGATTTGACTAAATTACCATATAACAATTCTAAACTATCAATTTTATATAATCACAAAAAAAAAAAATTATCAATTTTATATAAAAACATACAACTATATGTAAATTTTTATCTTATTTTATTAAATGATATTGCTACATTTTCTTTTATTTCTCGGAATATCTTTCATATAAGCAAGTCAAAGTTTAATTAGCCACAAAATCTAAATTTATTTAAAAATTTAATATTGATAAATAAATTATTGCATATATAAAGTAGGATATCTCAGTCACCAAAAAAAAAAAAAAAAAGTAGGATATCTTTGAAACATTCAATAATTAATGTTATATATTCAATTCTATTCAAAGGCAATAATTAATTAATTCTTCCTTCGATTTCAAGTGATTGCACCTTATTTACTTCTCAAAGGGGATGATGCCAATTCGGTCACTGGCCACTTTGATTCATGCATGGGGCATTAAATATTATTATTTGTTAGCTATCTCTGAAGCATATTATTCTAGGAGCTATCTATCTAACTAAATGCAGAAGTTTGACGATCGAAACTACGTGCAAGGAAGGTAAAGTAGGTGAAAGAGTGATTTGACAATTGGTAATTAAGGTTATGTACGTGTTTATACTATAGCAAGTTACAGACAAAATGGTGAACAAAATGTCTTGTTTTTATAGTTTTGGATTTCATTGGCATATTGAAGAATAAGCCATTGGAGAAATGCTAATAAGGATGGTTCATTCATATAAGGATGGTTCATTCATTTTGGAAGAAACTTCCAAAAATAACCGCTAAATGATTCTTCACTACGGACAATTAATTTTCACCAACTTGTTCATGCTTTTATAAATTTGAAAAACATTTGATAACTTAACGATCAAGGTGTTGAATAGTACTTTGTTTTAATTTCCTTTATAGACAGAAAATATGTGACAAAATAAAAAATTTTAGTACTTTAATATGTTTATGTTGTCTAACAATATAATGTATGTGCACAAGTATGTAGCAGTATAATGTAGTGTTTTCTTTATTAAAACTTTTCTATTATTAATAAGATTTGGATATTAGAATATCTATAAGAATAGTAAATGGGTCGAAATTTACTCCGTCAATCCGCATAACTTGTTAAAAAGTGGGTCGGATTAAAAATTTAAAAACACCATCATTAAAAAATTTTCTTAACTCGCATTGTCAGATTTTGATGAGTTTCAGCGGACATGTCTTTTTTTTTTTGTAATTGAAGATATTTTAAGTTATAATTTGGATTATGTTTTATGTTAAATATTTAACTTAAAGATATTTAATATTATATGTTTTAGATAATATTTATTTTATTTTATTATTTTGTTTCAGAAAACTTAATTGATAATTGATGGTTATCAGTGGCTAAGAGAAGGGGGTTGAATCTTAACCCCTTTTTCTTTTAGTAACACTTGCTGCCTTTTAAGATTCTTTGAGGAGATATTTCTTGTTTTTGTCTCGTGCCTAGTCAAAAGACTTTTTCTTTTTGTCTCGTAACCAGCCAAGAGATATTTTTCAATTTTATCTCCTTCGAACAGAAATTGATATGGAGTAGAAGAGAGAGAGAATCACACCAAGAAGTATCCTGGTTCAGCTGCCAAGTGCAATGCAGCCTACATCCAGTCTCCATCACAAAAATGATGGAATTTCACTATAATCATCTTTGATTACAAACACCAATTCTCCCTAGGAACTACCCTTCCTATCCGGGACAAGTCCAGAATCTATCCCCAATACTGAACTTGACTTGGTCACCTACCAAGCTTTTAACCAATGTTCTGAAAATCGGACCGGACCGGCCGGTTCAACCAGATTAACCGAAAACCGGTCACTTAGCCGGTCCAGTCCACCAACAGAACCGTCCTGCAAAAAATCGGTTGAAAAACCGGACGAACCGGTGGTTAACCGGCGAACCGGGCGAACTGAGCCGGTTTTTGCAGGTACCGATTTTCTCTCCTGATAATGAAACGGCGCCGTTTTGCTTTTTTTAAAAAAAAATATATATATATATATAAGAACGCGTGAGGAAGGAAACGAGCCAGCCGCATACCCCAATCAGTAATCCCTAATCTGCTAATCTAGGAAACCTGCCCCCAAGCCTAGCCTCCACCACCACCTTATGCCTCTATTGCCGCCGCGCCGTCCGTTGCACGACCCCTGTTCGTTCTCAGACTCACCAGTCGCAGGCACGCTGTTTCTTCCTCGAGCGTCCGTCGTCTTCCTCTTCCCCTGGAGCTGCTGCATGCCTGCATACGAAGGAGGAAGGACAACCGACCTGAATCGAAACCGACGCCGGAGCTAGGGCCACTCACTGTCGCGGGTCACTCATCGTCGCGGGTCACTCACCGTCGCGGGTAAGTTCTGGGTTTCTAGCATTGTTTTCAACTTTTCATTTTTTTTCTAGCCTTCTGTTCTTCAGATTTCAGTTCAGTTCCTCTGTTCTTCTTTTTTTTATTTTTTTATTTTGTTTTTTATATGATTAATCAAATGTTGAATAAATTTATTGTATGTTGAATAAATTTGTTGTATGTTGAATAAATTTGTTGTATGTTAAATTTGTTGTATGTTGAATTTGTATGTTCAATTCTGCTATGTTCAATTTTTTGATTTTTTCAATTATGCTCTGTTGAATGCCTGAATGCTATATGAATTGTATGAACTATGAACTATGAATTGATATTTGGTCTGGATTTTGGGTTGGTGGCATTCTGAATTTAGATGGAACAGTCACAAAATGATCAATCACAACAACATAATGCTGGACAAGAATTCTGCTTTTTATTTTTTTTATTTTTTTTCTTCCAAATGCACTTGATACCCTAACAATTCTTGGATCCTTCAACCTTAGCCATTGTGATGATGATGATGAAAAAGCCTTCGCTGCGGTTGATGATGCCTTGTCTTCTGCTTTTTAGCTTTTTTTTATTTTGTTAATTAAATGAATTAATCAGGTTTTTGTGATTCTGTTTTTGTAAGCTTTAAATTATGTTTTTGTTTTGTTTTCAATTTGTTACTGTAATTTGATTTCATATGTTTTTTGTAATTCTGTTTGTTTGTTCCAAATTATGATTATGTTTGTTCCAAATTTAAATTATGATTATGTTTGCAAATTCAATGGTTAGTGGTTATTAGTATTACTGGTTTGTTTGTTATTTTTTGTTATTAGATTATAAATTAAATTTTAAATTTTAAATTTTAAATTTTAAATTTTATATTTTATGAGGTTAAATTTTATTGAAATTTAAATATTTAAAATTATATATTAAATTTTTAATAATTTTATTTAATATTTAATTAAACCGGTCGAATCCCGGTTGAACCCCGGTCGAACCAGTGAACCAGTGAACCAGTCACCTCACCGGTTTATTGACCGGTCTGGTTCTCGCAACCTTGCTTTTAACTGCTAAGTGCTAACCCAACTTGCAAGGGGATTCTCACAGAATCATGAAACACAACACAGATGTACAAAGGACCTCTAGGACATCTATGCCTTTTTCTTTTAATTTTGTACACTCTGCCTTTTTTCGCTCTATCGCTTTTTCTTACAAACCTCACTGTTTGCCTTTTTTCATGAGACTCAAGACAGACAAAACTAAACAGAAAAATACAACATGAAACACGTTGAAGGAGAAGAACTTCTGTTAGCTTGGGTAGCTATGAGAACTCTGTGCTTTTCACTCTTTTCTCCTTGCTTCAAACATTGGCTGTTCACCCTTATTTATAGAAGGGGAAGCCTCTAAGGTTGAAACCGTTGAATCGAGCCAACTTCTTCTTCTTCAAACATCAAACCGGTTCAGACAGAGAGAGAAGAGAGGAAACCGAACACTAAAACCAACATGCAATTACCTCTCTGTCATCCCTTCCCACCAAATTAATTTCCCACTTCCCTTTGCTTAGTAACGTGTGAGAATAATGATGGCAATTAAATCAATGTGAGCTTTCTCTCTCATGTTACCAAGGCATGCAATAAATCCAAGTTAATCAAAATTTGAATTCCACACCCCATTAAGAAAGGCATCCATGGAAAACATGCTTTTCATTTAATCAAAAATTGGATTCCACCATGTTAAATGGGTAACCGAAACATTTTGCCCCCTTTTTTATTTCGGACCAACCACCTTGTTGGGCTTTGAACAGCAGGCAGAAGTCAGCTAATTAAGAAATCAATATATGGAATACGTTGTGAGCATAGCTCTTAACCAGCTAAGATCTGCCTTGTCAATTTAGAAAAGTTGTCACAAATTTTAGAAATAAAAATACTGGGAGTATGAGTCCCAAGTCGTCTCCCAACGAGTTGCAGAAAAGGGTGCTAATTTATTAATCAGGAATTTTCCAGAAAGTTTGAGTTGGGTAATGAATAATTAAAATAATTGTAAATTAAAGTAATTAACTAAGAATTATTATTAATATTAAAAGGCCTTGACCGGGGAAATAATTAATTAGAAGTTCTATCCTTGTTGGAATCTTCTCAAGTGTAGTGTAAAGAGGTTGTTGTTTTCACTTAGTTAACCCTTACTAAATAAAGGAAAGTCAAGTGATTGAGCTAACTCTTATCCGCAAATCCTAATCCTCTCCCTTGGAAAGGTCTAGCGTTAGCAGATACAAAATTAGCCAACAACGTACAATTTAACTAAGCACTTGAGCATTCCAACTCAAGTGTCTCCTTTTAATCAACCCCATGTCAAGTGGAATTTCTACTCCATTGACATGGATTTAAGACTCATAAAAATATAAGAAGACATAATAATGTAAATAAAATAAAATAGAGATTAAAAGTAATTAAAAGTAAAAGTAACTCTATATATTAATAAATCCAAAATGCAACATAATTATCTGAATAGGGTCAATAAGCAACTAATAAGAGTAAAGGAATAAGGAAACAAACTAAAGTAGTGTCTTCAACGGAGGTAATGACTCTTCAACATCCAAAATCCAAAGCAAAAGCATAAACTATGAATGTAAAGCTAATCTAGATTCAGATCTAAAACTAAAAGTAATCCTAATATCAATGTATCTGAATGTGTGTGGATGCGTGATGAGTCTCTGCATGTTCCCTAGCTTTAATCTGTGTTTCTGGGCCAAAAACTGGGTCAAAACGCGGCCCGAAATCGCTCCTAATGTATTCTGTTATTTCTGCAGATCGCGCAGGTCACGCGTACGCGTCGTCTACGCGTTCGCGTCATTCAGCTATTTTTCTTGTCACGCATTCGCGTCGTCCATGCGTTCGCGTCATTCGTGCAGACTCCAATCCACGCGTTTACGTCAGGCACGCGTTCGCGTCGCTGCGACTTTCTCCATTCCGCGCGCTCGCGTGAGCCATGCGCTCGCGTCAGTGTTCGCTGGTCATCTCCTTAGTTTCTTGTGTTCCTTCTATTTTTGCAAGCTTCCTCTCCATTCTCTAAGCCATTCCTGCCCTATGAAGCCTGAAACACTTAACACACGGATCACGGCATCGAATGGGATAAAGGAGAATTAAAATACACTAATTAAAGGTTTCTAGGAAGCAAGTTTTCAATCATAAACAATGCTAGGAAGGAATTATAAAATCATGCAAATCATATGAATAAGTAGGTAAAGACTTGATAAAACCACTCAATTAAACACAATATAAATCATAAAATAATGGTTTATCAGGCTTCAAATAGGTTTTCTTGGCCCAATAAGCATAGCAATAATTCAGCCACTTATATTTTAAACATTTTGCACAAGGCTGAAAATTAACTTCATATTGGGCTTGTCATTTTTGGCCCAAAACAAAATCTGCACAACAAAATTGTTAATCAACTAATGTGAATTAAAGTTCAACTTAATAATTTTGTAATTAATCATTTTAATAATGTTTGATCATCATTAAATTAATTTGGAGTTTTTCAAACTCATCAATCTCCCCCTTGATGACAAACATTATTAAAAATTGAAATGAAAAGAGTATGGATTAAGAGTACTCCCTTTGAAGATTTGGAATCCTCCCCCTTTCCAATTGTTACATAGCTCCCCCTTAATATATGCCATTTTATTAAAGGAAGCATTACCTGTAACATTCTTAAGCCAAGCTTAAAACAACAATGTATTCAACATATGGAATATTAAATTATGTTGAATAGCTTGATTTATGAGCAGAAGTAACATGATAATCACAACCTGATTTGTTATCATCTAATGATTTTCTGTTCAATCAAAAAAATAGAGTACTTTCAAAAACGCACATCAACAGAAATCAGTATTTTGAAATCAATATGTTCACAATTATTTTCTGCCAAGGAACATTTTTGCCAAACAGCACAATGATTCATGTTTTATGAAGCATTTTCTGAAATATAGTGTCAACAACAAACTTCATAAAAATTGGCATATAGGAAAATATCAGAGCACAGTCAAAATGTCACAGCCAAATTCAGAACATGATAATGCAGACCAGAGCATAATTCATAAATCATGAAAAAAAGATTGGAACACACGCACAAGGATAATCATTAATCAAGTTGATTTCAGCCCCTATTTTTCAATTTTTTTCAACTTTTCTCCCCCTTTTGTCATCAATGGGGGAACCTGCAAAACAAATAAGAATATCATACTAAAATTAGAATATTTGTTTTTACCAAAACACAATGGTCCAGAGTATCCAAGTACAGTTAACTATCAGTTACAAAAATACCAGAAAAGGAGCAAACAAACAGAAACAGAGTTCAAAGAGAGTCTAAGAGCATATTAATCATCAGAAAGATTAAAATCTGAGCCAAGAGATTCATTGTCCTCATCTGCAGCAGCCATGTCTTTCTCAAAACTCTTAAGCAACAGGTTAACTCTTTCATTGCATTTTATCCGAGCTTTCTCATTTTCATATGCTTGCTTGCGAGCTTCCTTGTATGAACGAACCATCAGATTTGACATGTTTGAAAATTCAGTTAGAACATCCTTGATGGATTCAGCAAACTTTGTAGGCTCAGTGGGACGACTTTCAAGATCACTTTCTAAAGATACAAAGGGCACGGAGCGTTTTCCTTTGTTACTTTTTGCGAGTCCAGAGATTCCTCCTCTTTTGATGGTGGAAACTTTATTTTCTACATGCTCATTAGTTAAATCAACATGAAAATGTTCAAAAATATATGTAAGAAAAATGCCATAAGGCAGATTTGCCTTCTTGTCACTGCGTACACATTCCCACATGTGACGCACCATTACATAAGCAAATGAAATAGGAGAAGAAGTAAGGATTGCAAAAAGAACTAAGGTACCACAAACAGTTACTCTTTGGTAGGAACCACTCTGAGGCATCAGAATGTGATTGATGATTCTGTGAAGTAGCGCTCTTACAAGACCAAGAGCTTTATGCGTCAGATTCATTCCATCCAGTGTAGAATAATTTTCACAAGTTTGATTCAGAGCAATCTGATAGGAGATCCCAACTTGAGAGTCCCACTTTCCAGTCATGTAGGCAGTTGCTCCTTCATCAGCGTATCCTAAAGCAGCGCTGATGATTTCTCTGTGCAGAGTTAAGTGAACCTTTTTGACATAGGAGTGAATTGCTCCATCAAGGTACCTCATGTTCGCATAGAACTAAAAAACTAGGAATGGATAAATAGGCTTTTGAATATTGAATAAAGGAGTTTACTTCAGATTATCAAATAGAGTGGCAAAGTTGATGCCTTTTGCAGTCAGTGTCTCCAAATTTACTATGTAAGAGGCACATAGGTGACGTTTAGCCAGAACTTGATTGTGAAACTCATATGCAGCACAAGAGTTGAATGTGCCCAGATAAAAATGAGAATGGCCCTTGTTGAACTTGTTTTTGAAATCAAGAGATTCCAAATTTGGCGGTTCCCTAGTGTTGCGGAGAACATAGCCTTTTACACGCTGAGAACTTCGGCCAGAAGCATGCGGAGTTGATTTCCTTGGTGGTGAATGAGGTGGAGAGGATTGCAACTCTTCTTCTTCCTCTATCACAGGTTCTTTTTCTTTTCCAGATTTCTTGCGAGATGAAGACATTTGATGAATGACCTTTCTTCTCATGGCTTCTGTTGTATGTGAAGAAGGGGATGAAGATGAAGTAGAATGTATGTGAATATGAGTGTGTGTTTGAGGAGTAGAAGAAAATAGAGGATTTTTGGAATGAGGGGTTCAGCTGCTTCTTCAAGGTGCTACCTTCTTTTTCATGATGTGAAAATGAAGAGGGGAGAGGGAAGATGAAAGAGTGGCCGACGAGATTGGAGAGAGGTGGGAGGTTACAATAGCATTTAATGCTGAGTGGAGAGAGAATTAAGTGACTAATGGACCATTAATGACACGGTTATCAATCAAGGGAGGTTTTTTAAATTAAAAAAATGAGAGATTTGTTCATTGAATCAAGGGATGAGGTAGGAAAAAAGATTTTGATTTGACAACAACTCCTTCCTACAAGATATGACATGATAGCTTCCCAAAACGTATTATTAAAAATGAGGAACTCAAAAACGGGCCAGAGTCATAGATAAGGTCAAGGAAGATTTGGTTGGGCCCATGATTATTAACATCAGAATCAGTCTTCCCCTGTATCATGGCCTGTTCATCACGTCCTCAAATTTGTCTCCTGCTTTCCTACGAGACAAAACCAAACAGAATCAGTAAAGATCACAATTTATCAACAGAATTTAAATCCAACATACCAAAACTGTTCCTTAATGAACAGAACCTATCTTCACAAAAAGGTTTAGTGAATATATCAGCAAGTTGTTCTTCGGATTTCACAAATTGAATATCAATAGTACCTTTTTGCATATGTTCTCTAATAAATGATATCTAATTTCAATGTGCTTAGTTCTAGAGTGCAATAAAGGATTTTTAGAGATGTTTATAGCACTCATATTATCACAAAACAAAGGAATACTATTGATTTTTAATTTATAATCCTCCAACTGAGTTTTTAACAAAATTAATTGTGAACAACAAGCAGAGGCAGATATATATTCAACTTCAGCTGTGGATAGAGCAACTGTGGCTTGTTTCATGCTTGACCACATATTTAGTGAGCTTCCAAGGAAGCAACACATTCCGGATGTGCTCCTTCTATCCACCCGATCTCCCGCATAATCTACATCACAAAAACCTACTGCACAAAAGTCATCAGATTTAGGATACCATAAGCCATAATCGCATGTTCCCTTAATATATCTAATGATTATTTTGACGGCTGAAAGGTGGAATTCTTTTGGATGATATTGAAACCTTGAACATACACCCACACTTTGAACAATGTCCGGTCTAGAGGAGGTAAGATACATGAGTGAGCCTGTCATTCCTCTATACCGTGTTTCATCCACATCTTTGCCATCATCATCCTTTTCATGCTTAGTGTTTGGATGCATTGGTGTTCCCATAGGTTTGGAATTTTCTAGGCTAAAATTCTTGATTAATTCTTTAGCATATTTTCCTTGGTGAATAAAAGTGCCACTAGGAGTTTGTTTAATTTGGAGACCAAGAAAGAATGTTAGTTCTCCCATTAAACTCATTCCAAACTCACTAGTCATGAGTTTTCCCAACTCTTCACACAAGGATTCATTGGCCGATCCAAACACTATATCATCCACATAAACTTGAACAAGAAGAATATCATCATTAGATACTTTAATAAATAAAGTAGTATCGGTGGTACCCCTTTGAAAGTGATTTTCCAATAAGAAGGTACCAAGCCTTTCATACCAAGCTCTTGGAGCTTGCCTAATTAAGGCCATAAAGGGCCTTTGAAAGTTTGAAAACATGATTTGGAAATTCTTTATTTTCAAAACCGGGGGGTTGTGCCACAAATACTCCTCTATCTATAAAGCCATTAAGGAAAGCACATTTGACATCCATTTGGAACATTCTAAAACCCTTATGGGCAGCATAGGCAAGAAGTAACCTAATTGCTTCCATTCTTGCTACTGGAGCAAAAGACTCATCAAAATCACTACCTTCTTCTTGATCGTAACCTTGGGCCACTAATCTAGCCTTGTTACGAACAACCTTACCATCCTCACCCAATTTATTTTTGAAAACCCACTTAGTACCCGTTACCTTATTACCATTCAGATGAGGTACTAGTGTCCAAACCTCATTCTTGTAAAATTGAGCTAGCTCTTCTTGCATGACTTTGACCCAAGAGGGATCTTCAAGAGCTTGCTTCACATTGTTAGGCTCCATTTGGGACAAGAAAGCAAAATTGCTTTGTTCGACTTATTTTTTGGTTGAGGATCTTGTTGTTACACCTTGGGAGGGGTCACCAATGATAAAATCATGAGGATAACCCTTCATGGACTTCCATTCTCTTGGTTTTTAGAGTAAGGTTGAGCTTTGATGAGCTTCAGCAAACTGGTCTGTTCCAGAATCTCTGACTGGTTCAGGAGACAAAACTGAAATGTCTCCTCCATCCCGATGAGACAAAACTGGACGGACAGGTTCTTCACTTGGGACAGCATTGGGACTTTCTTGACTTGGTTGATGGTTCATTTCTGCTTCACTACCTGTATCATCGTCTAAAGGGGCACTGGAAAACGAATTAGTATCACAAAAGGACACATGTATGGATTCCTCTATGGTTCTATGTTTCTTGAGGTAAATTCTAAATGCTTTGCTAGTGGTAGAGTATCCAACAAACATTCCTTCATAGGATTTTGGATTAAATTTACCAAGATTCTCTTTATCGTTAAGTACAAAATATTTGCATCCAAAAATGTGGAAATACTTAAGATTTGGTGGGGTTCCTTTCCATAGCTCATAAGGAGTTTTCTTTAAACCCTTCCTAATGATGGTCCTATTCAAAATATAACAGGCTGTATTTACAGCTTCAGCCCACAAAAATTTTGGAACTTCATTTTCACAAAGCATAGCCCTAGTCATCTCTTGAAGGCTTCTATTCCTTCTTTCAACTACCCCATTTTGTTGAGGAGTTCTAGGGCATGAAAAGTTATGTGCAATTCCAAAATCATCACAAAACTTTTCAAAGTCTTGATTTTCAAATTCTTTTCCATGATCACTTCTCAAGTAGGAAATTTTCAAATCCTTTTCATTCTGAATTCTTTTGCAAAGAGTTGAAAAAGCATGGAAAGCATCATTCTTATGAGCAAGAAAGTACCCAACCGAATCTAGAGTAATCATCTACTACTACCAAACCATAGTGTTTACCTCCTAAACTTTGAGTTATTGTGGAACCAAAAAGATCAATGTGCAACATTTCTAATGGCCTTTTGGTAGAAATTCCATCTTTTGGTTTAAAAGAGGATTTTACTTGTTTGCCTAATTGACAAGCATCACAAGTAATATCATTATCAAATTTAATGTTTGAAATTCTTCTTACCAAGTTTTTCTTAACAAGCTTAGAAATTTGGTACATGCTTGCATGACCCAATTTCTTATGCCATAGCCATTTTTCAAATTCAAGTGAGGTAAAACATGTCACTTTTTGATCTTTTAAATCCTCAAGAGTCAATCCATATACATTGTTACACCTTTTAACTTCAAATAAAATATCCCTAGATTTTTCACAAATAACTAAATAATCCAATTTCCTAAAAATGACTTCATATCAAAAATCACATAATTGGCTAATGCTTAGTAAATTGTATTTCAACCCATCAACAAGTAGAACATCATTTATGAGAGAAGAAAAGCTTTTACCGACTTTGCCAATTGCCACTATCTTTCCTTTGCCATTATCACCGAAAGTGACAAACCCTCCATCATATTCATCAAGCTTAATGAAGAAGGTTGCCTTTCCGGTCATATGCCTAGAGCATCCACTATCCATGTACCACATATTGTCCTTCCGCTTGGATGCTAGGCACACCTACAAAATAAGCTCAAGTGACCTTAGGTATCCAAATCTTTTTGGATCCTTTGACGTTAAACCGTCTCCTTTGTCCCAAGCCATTGTAATCACAAACAACTTTACAAACCTTGTTTTCAATCATTCTTTCAATAAAAAAACATTGAATGGGAAAATGACCACTCCGATTGCGCAATCTACAAAACCTTGGAGTTGTTGTTTTGCTAAAGCTTGTTGGGTTTTGAAACCTTGTATCATTTGAAGTAGAT
This sequence comes from Arachis stenosperma, assembly GCF_014773155.1. Taxonomy (NCBI): domain Eukaryota; kingdom Viridiplantae; phylum Streptophyta; class Magnoliopsida; order Fabales; family Fabaceae; genus Arachis; species Arachis stenosperma. The sequence goes on from NC_080378.1 coordinate 111,464,777, forward strand.
GCCAAATTTGTAAAACAAGGTTTTTCAACAAATTTTAAAACTTTATGAAAACTCAAACCAGCTTTATCATAAAGAGGTTTTTGACTAGCCAAGAGTTGATTTAGATTTTCGAAACTTTGTGTAAACTTGGCTAAGTCTTCTTTAAGCCTTCTTATCTCTTTATGCAGCCAATCATTTTCTTCAAAGTAGTTTAGATTTATGGTCACAGAATGGTGGTATTCACAGCTTTTAAGTTGAGCTTTTAATTGCTTATTTTCTTCAACAAGTTCAACAGCAGTTTTAGCCTCCCTTAATTTATCTTTGAGAAATCTATTTTCAACTTTAAGAATTGTGATTTGTGATTCAAGATCTTGGTTTTCACTTAGGAAGCATCTAATTTTTTCAGAAAGGTGATCTATCATGAGATGAAGATCTTCAGTATCAGGGTTATGAAATAATACCTGTTCAATGTGATCTGCCAAAAGACACGGTTGAGACTTGGTTTCTGATTTTACATCTTCTTCTGAGTCCTTTTCCAAGTCTTCTAAGAAGCCATCAGTCCTTTCTTCTTTCCCTTCTTTGGCTTCTCTTCCTGCTTCAACTTAGGACAATCAGATTTGAAATCCGCAGTCTCTTTGCAGTTGTAGCAGATCACTTTGTTGAAGTCTTTCTTTTGTTTCCTTGAGCTGCTTCCCTTGTTTCTTTTCTTCAGTTTAACCATTTTTCTGAATTTTTTGGCAAACAAAACAAATTCATTTTAGGAAGAATTATCACTAGATTCATCATCCAGGGGGTTAGAAACAGATGTGAGAGCTATTCCTTTTCTTTTTGAATCTTTTTTCAAATATGTGTTTTCAAAAGCAAGTAAATTTCCTCTCAAGTCATCATATGTCATAGAATCAAGACCACTACTCTCAGATATTATTAATGCCTTAGTTTCCCACTCTTTTGTGAGACTTCTCAAAATTCTCCTCACAAGCACAGATTCACGATACTTGATCCCCATAGCATCTAAGCCAACGATGATGATGTTGAATCTTTCAAACAGTTCATCTATCGATTATCCTTCCTTCATTGAGAATATTTCATACTCTCTGTTCAGCGTATCTATCCTAGTCTTCTTCACTATGGTTGTTCCTTCATGAGTTACTTGAAGTTTTTCCCAGATTTCCTTTGCCGTTGTCCATTGTGATACCCGTCGGTATTCCTTGAAGCTGATTGCACAGTTGAGCAAGTTGATAGCCTTGGAATTTAGCTCCACCTTTTTTCTGTCTTCTTCAGTCCAACTAGCTTCATCTTTGAGAGAAACTACTCCTTCAGCACTTGTAGTGGTTGGAAATTGAGGACCTTCCAGGATGATCTTCCAGATTCTGTAATCTACTGCTTGCACGAAAATCTTCATTCTTTCCTTCCAATAAGTGTAGTTCTTCCCATTAAAGAGAGGAGGTCTGTTGCTTAACTGCCTTTCTGTCAGGTTGTAGGACACCAGATTTGAGCCACTGTTCTCTGCCATCTGGATCTTTTCTCCAAGCTGCAAAGCTTGATCTCTTTGAAACCAAGCTCTGATACCAATTGATGGTTATCAGTGGCTAAGAGAAGGGGGGTTGAATCTTAGCCCCTTTTTCGCTTAGTAACACTTTCTGCTTTTTAGAACTCTTTGAGGAGATATTTCTTGTTTTTGTCTCGTGCCTAGTCAAGAGACTTTTTTTTTATCTCGTAACCAGCCAAGAAATATTTTTCAATTTTTTCTCCTTCGAACAGAAACTGATATTGAGTAGAAGAGAGAGAGAATCACACCAAGAAGTATCCTGGTTCAGCTGCTAAGTACAATGCAGCCTACAACCAGTCTCCATCACAACAATGATGGAATTTCACTATAAGCATCTTTGATTACAAACACCAATTCTCCCTAGGAACTATCCTTCCTAACCGGGACAAGTCCAGAATCTATCCCCAATCCTGAACTTGACTTAGTCACCTATTAAGCTTTCAACTGCTAAGTGCTTACCCAACTTGCAAGGGGATTCCCACAGAATCATGAAACACAATACAGATGTACAAATGACCTCTAGGACATCTATGGCTTTTTCTTTTAATTTTTTATACTCTGCCTTTTTCCGCTCTATGGCTTTTACATACAAACCTCACTGTTTGCCTTTTTCCATAGACTCACGACAGACAAAACTAAACAGAAAAATACAATATGAAACACATTGAAGGAGAAGAACTTCTGTTAGCTTGGATAGCTATGAGAACTCTGTGCTTTCACTCTTTTCTCCTTGCCTCAAGCCTTGACTGTTCACCCTTATTATAGAAGGGGAAGCCTCAAAGGTTGAAACGGTTGAACCGAGCCAACTTCTTCTTCTTCAATACCAAAACCGGTTCGGCCAGAAAGAGAGGAGAGGGATCTGAACGCTAAAACCAACATGCAATTACCTCTCTGCTATCCCTTCTCACCAAGCTTCATCAATCCGGGCCTTCCATCTTGACTTGCTCCCCAAGAAGGATTCCTGACCCTTGATGTGTCCTTGATGCTTGACAGCTCCATCTGCTTTATCTTCTGCTTCTTCCTCCACGTAGCTACAGTAGCTACCTTCTGTGATGGTTAATCAAAAGTAGAGACGAGCCATACCCAAGGGGTCTTCTTTCTCTGACCGAGTTGGATCTCTTCCATTTTTGGGTATGGAGAGCTTGAGACTTCTTCACCATATCTTACCTTTAGTGGCAAAGATCTCAGCCACAGCATACTATAGATCTTCTTTTTGCTAAGGACATCATCACCTTAGTCCTTTTCTTGCTTCTTGCTTCATCTTCCTTCATCTAATTACTTGATTCTACCATCTTCTTCTCTGACAATGAGGTGACCGAATACAAGGAGGGAGAAGAGAGAGAAGAGTGAAAAAGCTTTCAAATGTAAATGAAGAATGAAATTAAAAATGAATTAATTTCCCACTTCCCCTTGCTTAGTAACGTGTGAAGCAATAATAGCAATCAAATCAATTTTAAACTTTCTCTTTTCCAGTTACCAAGGTAAGCATTAACTCCATTTAAAAATATTTGAATTCCATCAAAAGTGAGCAAGGGTAACCGAAACCAAACAAGCACTATCCTTTCCCTTTATTCAATTTTAATTTGGACCAAGTTAGTTGGTCTTTCACCAAGAATTTTATTTGGGCTTGCACAATAAAACCTGGCCCAACTGATACAATAATAATTCAGCCACATTTTTAAAATATTTTCTGCACAAGGTTGATTATTTTTGCCAACCATTTTGGGCTTCATGCTTTCTTTATGCCCATTGATAAAACCTGCAAGTAACAAAATTATCAATTAACAAATGTGAATTAAAAATAAAATTAATAATTTTGTAATTAATTTTTTTAATAAATATTTAATCATCATCAAATTAATTTAGAGTTTTCCAAACTCATCACGCTTGGATGCTAGGCATACCTGTTCAACGTGATCTGCCATGAGGCATGGTTGGGACTTGGTTTTTGATTCTTCATCATCTTCTTCTTAGTCGTTTTCCACGTCTTCCCAAGAAGCCATCAGTTCTTTCTTCTTTCCCTTCTTTGGCTTCTCCTCCTTCTTCAACTTAGGACAATCGGATTTGAAATGCCTAGTCTCTTTGCAGTTGTAGCAGATCACTTTGCTGAAGTCTTTCTTTTGTTTTCTTGAGCTGCTTCCCTTGCTTCTTTCCTTCAGTTTCACCATTTTCTGAATTTTTTGGCAAATAAAACAAATTCATTTTCAGAAGAGTTATCACTGGATTCATCATCCAGAGGGTTAGAAACAGATGTGAGAGCTATTCCTTTTCTTTTTGAGTCTTTTTTCAAATATGTGTTTTCAAAAGCAAGTAAATTTCCTCTCAAGTCATCATATGTCATGGAATCAAGACCACTACTCTCAGATATTACTATTGTCTTAGTTTTCCACTCTTTTGTGAGACTTCTCAAAATTCTCCTCACAAGCATAGATTCAGGATACTTGATCCCCATAGCATCCTAGCCAAGGATGATGATGTTGAATCTTTCAAACAGTTCATCTATCGATTCTCCTTCCTTCATTGAGAATATTTCATACTCTCTGCTCAGCATGTCTATCCTGGTCTTCTTTACTATGGTTGTGCCTTCATGAGTGACATGAAGTTTGTCCCATATTTCCTTTGCCATTGTGCATCGTGATTCCTATCGGTATTCCTCGAAGCTGATTGCACAGTTGAGTAGGTTGATAGCCTTGGCGTTGAGCTCCACCTTTTTTCTGTCTTCTTCAGTCCAACTGGCTTCGGCTTTGAGAGAAACTACTCCTTCAGCATTTGTAGTGGTTGGAAATTGAGAACCTTCCGTGATGATCTTCCAGAGTCTATAATCTATCACTTGCACAAAAATCTTCATTCTTTCTTTCCAATAAGTGTAGTTCTTCCCATTAAAGAGAGGAGGTCTGTTGCTTGACTGTCCTTCTGTCAGATTGTAGGACACCAGGTTTGAGCCACTATTTTCTGCCATTTGGATCTTTTTTCTAAGCTGCAAAGCTTGATCTCTTTAAGACCAAGCTCTGATACCAATTGATGGTTATCAGTGGCTAAGAGAAGGGGGTTGAATATTAACCCCTTTTTCTTTTAGTAACACTTGCTGCCTTTTAGGATTATTTGAGGAGATATTTCTTATTTTTGTCTCGTGCCTAGTCAAAAGACTTTTTCTTTTTGTCTCGTAACCAGCTGTTCATACCCTGGGTCGAGATGTCCGACCCGGGATGATCAACAATAAAGTAGCCGACTTGTTCAAGACTGGAAACCCTGATCTCTTCTTAAAGAGGTCGGCCAAATCGACAATAAAGGCCCAAAGCAGGCCCAAATGAAGGAGCGCGACCCAAATCCAAAGACAGCTCAAGCCTACAAGGATAAGAGCGGTTCTCTTAAAAGATAAAGATGACTTCGCCCAAAGATAAGATAAGATAACTATCTTACCTCCGGAAAGATCACTCTACAACATTATAAATACACTAGAGCATCCACGTATAACTCATACTCTGATTCTACTAAAAACCTGCTTAATACCTTGCTAACTTAAGCATCGGAGTCCCTTGCAGGTACCACCACCCTCCGGTGACAAAGGATCAGCAACATTGCCAGTCCAACAAGTCGGACACGACAGCTTCGGCCACCACACACAAGCCGGACACGTCATCTCTGATCATTACAGAAGATCTCGTCCGGGATCGACCTACAGTTTCAGGTAACCCTTGGAACATTGGTGCCGTTGCCGGGGAACTTGGAAGTCATTCCATTGACAAACCCCAATTTGACGGTTTATTTTGTATTAAGTTTAGAGTGTTTTGATAACCTTTTGTCACATTTAGCCTATGAATTAGCATGGTTTTCTTATCTCTCCCATATTTGTGCTTAAGTGTAAAAACTTGCTTTTTAAGCCTTATTTTGATGAATTCTAGTTCCTCTTTGATTCCATAAGATGCCTTGATGTGTTTGCTAGTGATTCCAGGATTGAAATAGGCTAGGCATGGATCAAAGGAAGCAAGGAAGGAAGCATGCAAGTGGGGAGAAGCACAAAAAGCCAAAGAGTTGATCTCGGCCAAGCACGCGTACGCGCACAAGGCGCTCGCGCGCACATCGCAGAATTAGCCAGGGACGCGCACGCGTACCGTGCGCGCACGCGTCGTAGGCCGCACGTGATTCTTTTATTGCAACACGTGCCTGGCGATTTTGGAAGGTTTTCAGCAACCAACTTTGGCGCCAAAATGCACATAAGAGCCAAGGATTGAAGGGGATTGATACAGATTCACTTCCATAGACTCATTTTACAAGTTTTGAGATTTGTTTTAGTTAGTTACATTTTGTAGAGAGAGAAACTCCAACTTCTCTCTAGGATTCATCTTCATTTTCTCAATTCTCAACCATTCCTTGGTGAGATCCATTACACACTCAATTTACTTTGTTCATGTTGTAGATCATCTTCTCTAATCTCAATTAGTGTTTGTAATTGTTCAATTCCCATAAGTCTTAGATTCAACTTTGTTGTTATTGGATTCTATTGATTCATTGAAGATTTCATTTTCATTGTTGTTCATTGTTGATTGTTGTTAATCTCTTGTGTTGAATTGCTTTGATTCTAATTCTTTTCTCTCCATTTTACTATGTCTTTCATTCTTGCTCTCCAAGTGTTTGAGAAAATGCCAACTTTAGATATGGAGTAGTATCCCCTCACTTGGCCTAGTGGTTGAGTCATTGGAGACACTTGAATAATGGATGTCAATTGTTGATTAAGAATTGAGAATTGCTAATTGACTTAGAGTGCACTAAAGCTAGACTTCCCTAGGGTAAGACTAGGACTTGAGACTCAAGTTAGTTACTTTTACTTGACTTTCCTCTATAATTGGGGGGTTAACTAAGTAAAGCAACACTCCTTTGTTATCACAATTGAAGGAAGCTATAGTGATGGAACTTCCAATGTTCAACCTTGGCCAAGGTTTTTAATATTGATTGATTGTTGTTCTCTTTTATTAGCACTTCTAGGCCACACTCTTTAAACCACAAAAGACCACTTAACCAATAGCATGCATCCTTGTAGCATTCCTAGGGAAGAACGACTCGGGACTAATACTCTCCGTTATAGATTGTAGATTTGTTTGATGATGGATTTTGCGTCGGTTTAGACTATACTACGATTGATTACTTGATAATTTCTATACCGGCAAAAATTCATTTATCAAAATGGCGCCGTTGCCGGGGAATGCGCATGAGTGCCATGTTTTTGGTTAATGTAAATATGTGAATATTGTGAATATGTTTGTCTTTTGTTTGTTTGTTAGTTTTTGTTAGTTTTAGATCTCTATTAGTTTTGTTCTTATTTGCCACTATGAATTCTCGTCCTTGTGGTTTTGGATATGACTATGACTACTTTGTAGGCGATGAAAACTTGAATGATGGCTCACATTATGGGATAGACGAATTCTCAGGAAGGGAGCCATATCCATATGAGCAATCACCATGGCAACCTTCCCCTTCAAGTTACTACGATGGCAATCCCTCCTATAATGCACATCATTCCTATGGATATGATGAATCTTATCATGGTTATACCGCTCAACCACCATCATTCTACACACCATATTCTCAACCCACATCTTATTTCCACCAATTGCCTACATATGATCCAAATCTATATTCCCCCTACGCATACCCTTGCGACGATTATGAACAAGCAACCCTTGAATCACCACCACTCCAACATCTTTACCTTCCAACCCAAATCCCCATGAATGATACACTTGGTATCATCCTTCAAGAGCAAGAAGAGCTCCAAACCGCCTTCACTAGTTTCACCTCTACCCTCCAAAAATTTACGTCCCGTATAATTCCACCCTCTACCAATAACCAAAGCTTTGATGAATCTCCTTTCCAACCATATCATGATTTCCCCTCTCCGCCACAAACCTCCATGGAAGCATATCAACGTCCATTAATCCAAGAGCAATATGATCCTACTTATGTTAGTAAAGCGGAACAAGAATTAAGGGATCGTTTCAAGGAAGAAATGGATCGACTTCAAGCAACCATCCGTCAAAAGATAGATTCTTGGGATTTATATCACAACCGAAATGAGTTCACGGATGATTGTGAGAAAGCAACCAAAGAGGGAGGTATGAGGGAGACTTTAGAATCTCAAGTTGAGCGCAAGGAATTGGAGTATGTATTGCAACAAGCGGAGGAAATGAAGATTGTTGAAAATAAAGAAGTGGAAGAAGACCTAGAGGAGGTTGAACAAGAAGGAAGTTCCATCAACGAAAATAACTCTACATCAAGTGACAATGGTGATCTTGTTGAAGCTTCCCCCATCGAATGTGAAATCAATGTTGAGGAGGGTGCGCAACCTCCAACACATGACTTGATCAATGATAAAGGTTTGAAGGAAGCTAGCAAACAAGAAGAATTTAAAGAAAGTTATCAAAAGATGGAAATCATCATGGAGGAGCCAAAGGAAGCGAAACCTACAATGTCAAGACCATTGGATATCTTCCTTGCTAAGTCGCCGTCCCAATCACAAATTGAGTGGGTAATCATCTCATCCTTTAATTTTCTTGGCCCATATCAATATGCATTGTTAGAAATGGACGGTCAACTTAGAGCTCTTTGTGGGCTAGAGAGTAAGAACGGATTAGATGTCGGTGGACAATTTGAATCAAGGTGCATAAAGGATGGAATATCAAACTTTGAGTCTCAAAGGTGGAGTAAAGCCAAATTCAATGGGATTAGGATGATGAGTATGAGTTACAAGGAGAATTCAATAAGTTTGTTACCCTATTGGAAGCATGAAGATCAAGAAGAAAAGGAGTTAACAAATAAAGTATGGGATCCCGGAACATACATAGACCACTATCAACTTAAGGGCCTCGTTACTTGCTTAGGCCCCCTTGAAGGCATTGTACGTTTAAATTGGGATCCCGGAGGCTATTGGAAGTGCAAACACTGGTGGGGATTCGAAGAAGAGTTTAAGCATAAGCCACCCTAGCAAGGACTCCACCAAATGTCCAACTTAAGGACTTTAACTAAAAGTGCTAGGTGGGAGACACCCCCACCATGGTAAACTCTTTCCACTCTCTTCTAACCTTGTTTAATAAGTGATTTGAGTTACCATTGTAGGTAGATTTTCATATCATAATTAGCTTGTTTGTGTACATTAGTAGCTAGAATATTAACATGTATGTTGTGCTTAGTAGAAATAGAATAAATCTCAAAACCAACTTGCATTTTAGAAAGTGTAGGTTTTTGAGTAAATAAGGAGTTGTAGGCACCATGGGGAGTCTTTGGGCAAGTAGAGCTTTTAGGCATTATCCTATTCAAAAAAAAAAAAAAAGAGAGAGGGGGTGGACGCGCGCGCACGCTGCACGCGCACGCGTCCATGAGCGGATACATCATCACCCATATTCCAGAGAGTTGGGCCTCTCCTAGGCCAGCGTTGTGCCTCGAGCCCAATTCACTCCACGCTGACGCGCATTACGTGCGTGCGCGTCAATACAACTATAGGGAAAATCACGCGTACGCGCACCTGCCGCGTACGCGTCGAATTGCTGCTGCAAGATCTTGCGCCAAGTCCCAGAGAGTTGAGCCAGCTCTGGGCCATCCTTAAGCCTCTGGCCCAATTCAACTCACGCGGACGCGTACATTACGCGTGCGCGTCCATATGACAAGAGAAGAAAAGGACGCGTCCGCACGCATCGTGCTTGCGCGCTTTAGGGTAAAATACCAAATGTACGCGAACGCGCGCATGCCGCGTACGCGCAGGCCTAGTAGTGCAACCACTAGGCCATTAACCAGAGAGTTAGGCCTCATATGGGCCAACCTTAAGCCTCCAGCCCAACTCCTTGCACGCGTGCGTGCAAAATACGCGCCCGCGTCCTTACCTATTTTGGTCATCCACGCGTGGGCGCAAAATACGCGCACGCGTAGGTCCCTAGATTCTTCAATGTACGCGGACGCGCAAAGTGCGCGCACGCGTCGAAGTGCGCGCACGCGTCGATTCAAAATGATGATAACCTAATACGCGACGCGCAATGCGCAGTCGCGCACTCTCATCAACCTTCCACCATCTTCTTCCCCTCCCTCGCCGCAACCATCTTTAGCACCACCGGCGGCTGCGCCGCCATCACCACCCTCCCCATACCTTCCCTCTCATCCCTCTTCCTCTCCCCGTCACCACCTCCCCCATCTCCGATTCCCCCCATCTTCTTCCCACTTCGGCCGCCGCTGCTGCTCCGCCGGCAGCCACCACTGGACGGCCAACCTCCTTCTTTCTTTCACCACAACCACTTCCATTCGCTCTCTCTCTCATCTCCTCACCGCCACTCACTCTCTCCCTCTGCTCTCTTGCAAAACCGTCGCTGCTGCCACTTTCACCACCACCGTCCACGGCGGCACCTCTCTTTGATTCTGCCTCTACCCCAGTCCCGTTTCCCCTTTCCATTCTCGGTTCTTCCCCGCTCCCAGGTTCCTGCCCCAATTTTTGTTCTCGTTAATTGTTCATTTCTGTTAATTACTGTAATTTTCTGTTAGATAGTCTGAATTCAAATGTTGTATGTTAAGATTAGTTAGAAATAATTGCGGTTAGGTAGCTAGGGCTGGATAGAGGATTCTAGGCCTGATAAGTGCTCCGTTCGTGTTTATTTTCTGTTTGTTTACTTGTCTGCTAAGTGCCAATTTTGAGTTGCTCTGTATGCAATTTGTGCTGCCTGAATGCCTTCTTATTGCTACTGTGATTGGTTGATACTGTAATCATGCTACTTGTGCTATGTTGCTATCCAGAAATGTCCAATTTTAAGCCGGAATGCTGCCCGATTTTCGAAAATTATGACAAATTGAACTTGGCATATTCATTCTCTAAACCTTTACCTAATGCACACAAGTTCATAATTGGGCTAATTTCCGTTTCTATCTGACTCCTGGAATTGACATTCACTTGCACTTTAACCATTTTGACCATTACCTTGAGTCATGATGGTGAACATGCCTATTCCTTATAAATTGTGCACATTGTTTGAAACATTGAACTCTTGGTTTATGGCTATGTTTTCTGTTTTTTACTTACCGTCCATGTTTCAAGTTTTATTCACATCATATTTGCTTGCCATCTACTTTACATCCTGAACATGTTTTACTCGTTTCGTGCTAAATGCTTAAATGCCTATATTCTATTCTATTTTTCAGGATGTCGGAAAAAGGGAAAGGAAAAGCATCATCTTCCAAAAAGAGGAAGAAAACACCAAACCCCACTTTTGCTTCACTGCTTGCCTATGCTCAAAACCCTTTAAATGACATAGATAAGGCAAACCAATTACTACTGGCTCAGGATACGGTCAAATTTCCCAATCTCTACTGTGAACTCAGATTCCCAAGCTACAATTCAAAGAATCTGAATACTGAGAAGAAACTGCTTATTCCATCAGATTTGACCGACATCATCCACCAGCGTATTGACCGGATGGGTTTGACTTTTCTGGATAGGGAATTGAGCCGGGTGAACCGATCTTGGGTGCAGGAGTTCTACTGCAATTTCTTCCGCCACACCCTTGATTCGGTACTTGTTAGGGGGATTGAGGTACCCATCACAGAGCAGGCCATAGAGGATGCCCTTACTTGCCGGCCTAAGACCAGAGACACTGATGCATTCATGCAGGCCGAGATAGACCTTCATTGCATGACTTTTGATTTTGAGGCATTGAGGGCAGTGGTAGCTACTCCAAATGCTCCTTGGGTTATGGATGCCGATAACACGACACCCAAGGGGATGCACTTTAGTTATCTGAGCCGAGAGGCCAAGACTTGGCAGCAGATTTTCGCTCATTACATCATGCCTATGACTCACTTCACAGAGATCCCAGTTGCTATGTTGATCCTGATCAGCTGTGTGATGGAGGGAAAAGAGGTTTATTACCCCCAACTGATCAGGCGGTTCATGTGGAGAGCCCACATCCGAGGTCTCTTTCCTTTTCCGGTCTTGGTCACTCAGATGATTCAGCGGGCCGGAGTTCCGTGGCACCAGGATGATGTATCACCACCTCTACCGCTCCCTCAGAAGGAGCCCGTTACTATTCCGTGGGGATCCTGGGTGCACGAGAGGCCCGCCTCGCGCCGTCGATCTCGAGCCAGAGCAGCAGTTGAGGGAGCTGGACCCTCTTCATCATCAGCCCCTGCGGGAGCATCTACCGCAGCCGCACCTCAGCCGATTTACTTGTTAGTTCAGCGTCTCTTCCGGTACATGGAGCGCAGTAAGCGCCAGATCATGCGTCGCTGATGAGCGGATAATTTGTATGCTTTTTGGCATTGTTTTTAGTATGTTTTTAGTATGATCTAGTTAGTTTTTAGTATATTTTTATTAGTTTTTAATTAAAATTCACTTTTCTGGACTTTACTATGAGTTTGTGTGTTTTTCTGTGATTTCAGGTATTTTCTGGCTGAAATTGAGGGACCTGAGCAAAAATCTGATTCAGAGACTGAAAAGGACTGCAGATGCTGTTGGATTCTGACCTCCCTGCACTCGAAGTGGATTTTCTGGAGCTACAAAAGCCCAATTGGCGCGCTCTCAACGGTGTTGGAAAGTAGACATCCTGGGCTTTCCAGCAATATATGATAGTCCATACTTTGCTCAAGATTTGATGGCCCAAACCGGCGTTCAAAGTCACCTCAAGAAATTCCAGCGTTAAACGCCGGAACTGGTACCTAAATGGGAGTTAAACGCCCAAACTGGCATAAAAGCTGGCGTTTAACTCCAAGACAAGTCTCTACACGAAAATGCTTCATTGCTCAGCCCAAGCACACACCAAGTGGGCCCGAAAGTGGATTTTTATGTCATTTACTCATCTTTGTACACCTTAGGCTACTAGTTTTCTATAAGTAGGACCTTTTACTATTGTATTTGACAATCGGGGGGTAGCCATCTTTGAGTTTTATGCTATCTTAGATCACTGGGAGGCTGGCCATTCGGCCATGCCTAGACCTTGTTCTTATGTATTTTCAACGGTGGAGTTTCTACACACCATAGATTAAGGTGTGGAGCTCTGCTGTACCTCGAGTATTAATGCAATTACTATTATTCTTCTATTCAATTCCGCTTGTTCTTTGTCCAAGATATCACTTGTTCTTCAACTTGATGAATGTGATGATCCGTGACACTCATCATCATTCTCACCTATGAACAAGGTGACTGACAACCATTCTTGTTCTACAAGCATTCGAGGCTTAGTGAATATCTCTTGGATTTCTGATTGCACGATGCATGGTTGATCGCCTGACAACCGAGTGCTCGCCTGACAAACGAGCCAGCCATTCCGTGAGATCAGAGTCTTCGTGGTATAGGCAAGAACTGATGGCGGCATTCAAGAGAATCCGGAAGGTCTGTAACATCCCGCATTTTTGAAAATCTAATTATGAATAAATTGTGATTTTACCTTATTGAGTTTAAACTTTATAATTTTAGAAATTATTTTATTAGAACTAATTAAATAGAATCGGAGATAGTTTTATTTTGAATCAATTAATATTTTAAAGTAATCTTATTATAATAAAATATTTTGTATAATTTTAGTAATAGAAAAATAATAAAAGGTTATATCATTTAATTTGAATAATTAGTATTAAGTTTAAACTATATTTTATAAAAATGTGATTAATATGCTTATTTTATAATTTAAATTATAAATAATTAATTCCACTTAGCAATATGTTGATAAATGATGCTCTTAAATATTTTAAGAGAGTATATTTGATTTTAAAAGTACTCTTCCTTCCAATTTTATCAAAATATCTATTCATATCTATCCATATTCTTTTATAAAATTTTAATTTTAATCTTAATATCACAAATTCCTATTTTATATACTAAATCCCTAAATCTACAATCAGAAAGGGAAAGAAAGGGAACGGGGAGCTCGAGGGGGAAAACAGAAAGGGAAAAGAAAGGAAGGGGAAAGAGGGAAGGCAGGGGAAAAACGGAGAACAGGGAGAAAGAGTGATGGAACAGAGTAAGAAGAGAGGAAGGAGGATCGCTATTGTCTCTGGAAGGTTGTCACTGACGTCGAACAGAACAGGGGAGAGGAGCGCGAATTGGAAGAGGAAAGGGAGCTCTGTTGTGGGCTCGTTGCCAGGAAAAGAAGAGGCGATGTTGGTGGGGATCGCCGCTGGTGTCGTCGCCGTGACTGGGGTTCGTGGTCGCTACTGCTGTTGGTGACGGACTAGGTCGCGTCCTAGCTGCCGGAGCCGCCATCACCGTGGCTTTGTTACTTTGGGTCAACCATGTCTCTGCCTTTGATGTACCTTGTCGTGCCATATCCGTTGGAGCTGCCGTGGTTGGAGCTTGCTATCAGAGAAAACAATTTGCTGCCACCATCTTTCAATCTGGCCAGCATCATCCTCTTTGTTCCAGTCCCAATGCCAATTTTCTGTTTCTTAAACCTGTAACCTTTTCTCCCTTACTCTTCTATCATTTTGTTCATCCGTTATACTCTGTCCTAATTATAGTAGCATATGGCTTTGTTCTAGTTGTCAGTTTATCTCCTGAGAAATCACAATTGGTGTTGAGGTCGTTGATGTTGCTGCTGTTATGCTGTAGCTAGCTGCAAGAGTTTTACTGCTGCGGGTTAGAAATTGATGGTTGCTGCATCCCAAAATTCTGTGGATTTCGATAAATCGAGGTAGGGGGTTTAAAATGATTTTAATTTAGGAATGCCAACAAGGTTTACTGAATAACTGCAAATAGTATTAATAGCTGAGTAATTAATTGATTATATGAATGTTGGATTGTGATTGCAATTGTGCTTGGTGCTGTGATAGAATTGATTGTAATTAGGTATGGTAGATGATTGAATTATTGATTGTTGGTTGTTGAAATGGTTGTTTGGTATATTGCTATGGCTATGAAAGTGACTTGAGATTAGTAGAGGATTGTGGTTTCGACTGATTATGTATAAATGGTTGAGACTAAGATAATCATTTGATATATTTGATACTGGATTGAGAATTGTTGAAGAATTAGGGCCTAAAAGACTGAACTATTATTAAGAATCTGGTTTTCAAAATAGAAAGGTTACTTTGACGACGGCCTAGTAATTTGCTAGTGATCGAAGTGGTATGAGAGTAAAATCTGAGTAAACTTCAATAAGTGTAGTTGTTAGGATTTAAATTTGAAGGTTTCGTATTAACTGAAGATTTAGTTATGATTTTTCAAAGTTAAGCCTTAAAAACTGAATTTCTGCATTACCTTTAAGTGAAAACAGTAACTTTGAAAGACTGTAACTAAGTCTGTGATGATCGGAATTGCGTTGAACCAAGTCCTGGTTAAACTTGGGAATAACTTGGACTGAATTGGAGAGTTTGAGACCTTTTCATTAAACATAAGATTTATGGTGAATTTTTGAATAATGGTTGTGGGATCTGATTTTTACTGCAGAATTTTTGGAACAGTGGTAACTTGTTAGCTCTGCTATGAATGTTCTGAATTGAATTTTGAAGCGAAACCAATTTTAAATGAAATTTTATTCTTACTATTTTAATGCCGTAAAATTTCAGAACAATTGGACTGGTAGTTTTAAAGATATGAATTTTTGAAAGATGACGCATTATGCAGAAAAAACCAGATTCTGTTTTCTTAAATCAGTAACTTTGAGAATTTATAACTTTTGATCCTGGATAGATATTGAGATGCAACCAATTGGAGGTGAAAATTAAGTATGTTTAGCATATGTAACTTAAATTTCAGGGCTATCCATATTTTAATGAATAAGTTATGGGACTTGGAAGAAGATAAGTTCATTAACTTTTAAAGCAGAATTCTGCAGAACATTAGTCAGCTTCTAAGTTATATAACTTCTTCATTAAAAGTGATATTGACCTGAAATCAATTGGAAAAGAAACCTGGATGAGTGAAGTTGAACTGTATTAATTTTTAAAGTCATTGGATTTAACTTGGATTTTATATTGAATTTTGAATGTCACATGCTGCTGCTGTTTTTCTGGTTTTTCGCACTGCAGAGCAGTCTCGGTTTTTCCTTTATTCCTAAGGCTAGAGAAACCAGAAAATTATGATCTTTAGTTTGTTAGAAAGCTTATTTTAAGACGAACGCCTGGACATAAAGTTTGCGCAATTCCGAGTTTATTTGCTATATTAAAAACAGAAAAGAAGATAGAGTGTTGAGGATGTCCTAGTGACAGTTATGAGTTTATAAAACTAAAGATGAACCTTAGTGCTATACGGCTGATTCAATGTGGAATTTTGCTTGATTCTGAGTTGATGTGATGCTGGAAAGATTGAAAAGAGTAAAGTGAATTGTTTGGTTTGAACCCGTAAGGGTGGTTAAGTCCTATTTTCAGGGGAGATTATGTCCGAATTTTTATAAAAGTATAAGGACTTAATCAAAATAAATATTTAAGGCTTATTTAATGATAGAAACTTCAATGATTCTTTTAAGAAGAGATTATTTGGTATATGAGATCGTTGAGTATTCAGAGAAAGTAAAGAGATATAGAGAAAAGAGAAACCAGAACAGAGAAAAGAGAAACCAGAACAGAGAAAAGAGAAACCAGAACAAAGTAAAGAGAAATAAAGAGAAGAGTAATATAATAAAGAGATATTTATATCTATATTTTAGTTGCTTGATGCAACCCAGAGCTATATATATATATATATTAGTTGCTTGATGCAACCCAGAGCTATATTTAATATATACTAGTTGCTTAATGCAACCCAGAGTTTCTGTAGGGAAACTAAGTTACCTACAGCCATTTTCCGCTTCCCCAGAGCAGAGCAGAGTATATATATATTTTCCTGCAGTAAGCAGAGGCTGTCTCAAATGAGCGGCTATTATCATATGCGCATTTATTTAGGAACGGAAAATCGTATTCGGAAAATCGGGATTACTCGTGACCGGATAAATGTCGGGATTGCGGGCAGCCAACCGACACATGAGCTCATGGCCTGCACTAGGACTAGACATTCATCATATGCATCTATGTGACATTGTTTGGGTGTGGATATTGTAATTGGCTTGCCTAAATGAATAATCCTGTGTAACTGCTAATTGCTATACTTGATATAAATGCTCTTGATTGTGTTTGAACCCCATTACCTGTGTTTGTAACTGATTGCTTGGAATGTAGTGATTGGATGTTGATTGAGTTGTTTGGGCCTGAGGCCGTGACTGGTATGCTTGAGGTCTAGTTTTGTATAAAGTATCAAACTGGTTCAGCATAGACTTAATGAACCTATGCTTGGAACAGGTTGGTCATTCATACAGTCTAGGAAACTTTTAAGAGTTTTATAAAGAAAATATGGGTCTGGCATTTTGAATAATTAACTAATACTTTTAAAGAAGGTTAATTTTCTTTTAGATGTCTCTGAATGTAATTAACTATTTGCGCTTTATTCTTTACTTTCACGGCATTCTCGACCTCTACTGAGAACATGTGGTTTGGTTCTCACCCCCAAATTTTCCACCCTTTCAGTGACACAGGTTTGAAGACGCAATTTGAAGCTGCGAGCGATTAGTAGGTTTTCTTTATGGTTTTAATTGCTTTCATAGAGTCCCCTCGCTCTTGTCCTTTGAAGTTTTATTTTATTAGAGGGGTAGGTATTGTATTTTGGTTTATATGACTTCCTATGTATAAGAATTACTAATAATAATACCTCTGTGATTGTTATTACTATTTGCAATGTTTATCCTTGATGCATGTCTTTAATGAATAAAAACAAAATTTTCTAGCATTTCCTTAAAACTAAAACGCGAAATCGATACAAAGGCTCAGTAATTAAGTAGTTAATATTAGAAAAGGTCACGTAACGTTCTTTCTAGTAGAAATACCCTGACTTAAGCAAGGTATTTTGCTGGAAGGGATGTTACAAGGTCTAACCTTGTCTGTGGTATTCTGAGTAGGATTCAATGATTGAATGACTGTGACGTGCTTCAAACTCCTGAGGGCGGGGCGTTAGTGACAGACGCAAAAGAATCACTGGATTCTATTCCGGCCTGATTGAGAACCGACAGATGAATTTCGCTATGCTGTGACAGAGCATATGCAATCGCTTTCAATGAGAGGATGGGAGGTAGCCACTGACAATGGTGAAACCCTACACGAGCTTGCCATGGAAAGGAGTAAGAAGGATTGGATGAAGACAGTAGGAAAGCAGAGAGACGGAAGGGAAGGCATCTTCATGCGCTTATCTGAAGTTCCTACCAATGAATTACATAAGTATCTCTATCTTTATCTTTTATGTTATTTTCGTTCATCACCATACCCATTTGAGTCTGCCTGACTGAGATTTACAAGATGACCATAGCTTGCTTCATACCACCAATCTCCGTGGGATCGACCCTTACTCGCGTAAGGTTTATTACTTGGACGACCCAGTGCACTTGCTGGTTAGTTGTGCGAAGTTGTGTTTATGCCATGGTATTGAGCACCAAGTCTTTGGAGCAATTACTAGGGATTGTTTGTGTTTTGAAAAGTAGTGATCACAATTTCGTGCACCAAGTTTTTGGCGCCGTTGCCGGGGATTGTTCTTGAGTATGGACAACTGACGGTTCATCTTGTTGCTTAGATTAGGCATTTATTTTTTTTTCGAAGTTCTTGAAGATGAATTCTAGAGTTTCATGATGATTTGTTGAAATCTGGTTGGCTGTGAAGCCATGTCTAATTTCATTGGACCGAGGTTTCAACTTATCATCACAAGAGCTTGTTGATTTTTTATCAATCTTGCTTTTGGAGCAGTGATCTGCTAAGGCTTGGCTGGCCTTTGGCCATGTCTAGTGTTTTGGACCGAAGCTTTCTTTGAAAGCTTGGCTGGCTGTGAAGCCATGTCTAATTCCTGGACCGGAGTCTTAGACTAGCATTGCACTGATTCCTGGAATTCTCATTAAGAATTTTGATATCTTTTTCCACTTAATTTTCGAAAATCACAAAAAAAAAAAATTCACAAAAACCATAAAAACCAAAAATATTTGATGTTTCTTGCTTGAGTCTAGTGTCTCATCCTAAGTTTGGTGTCAATTGCATGCATTCATTCATGTGTCTTAAAGATCTTCAAGTAATTCTTGATGATTTCTTACTCTGATCTTTGAATTCTTTTGACTTGAGTGTTTATGTGTCTCATATAGTGTCAATAGTATACAAACTGCTAAGTTTGGTGTCTTGCATGCATTGTTATTTGATTCTTGTTGCATTTTGATTATTAAAAATCCAAAAATATTTTTTTATTTGTGTCTTTTCAAGTCAATAATACAGAGAATTGAAGATTCAGAACATACTGCAGAGAAATTATACAGAAAAAGCTGGGCATTCAAAAATGCCCAGTGAAGAAGGCAGACTGGCGTTTAAACGCCAGCCAGGGTACCTGGTTGGGCGTTTAACGCCCAAAAAGGGTGCATTTTGGGCGTTAAACGCCCAGAATGGATACCATTCTGGGCGTTTAACGCCAGGATGGTGCTAGGGGGAAGATTTTGTTTTCAAAATCAATTTTTTTTCAAGTTTTCAAAGTTTTTCAAAATCAAATCTTTTTCAAATCATATCTTTTCAATCAAATGTTTTCAAAATTAATTTCTTTCCTTTTTCAAAGATACTTACTAACAATTAATGATTTGATTGAACATTTTTTGCCTTTTCTGTTGAGGAAGGTTTCATGTTTGAATCATATCTTTTCTTGTTAGGCAAGTCATTAATTTTTAAAATCAAATTTTTTTTAATTGTTTTCAAATCATATCTTTTCAATCACATCTTTTTAAAACCAATCATATATTCTTAACCACATCTTTTTCAAAATAGTTTTCAATCAAATCTTTTTGATTTCTAATTTAAAAATCTTTTTCAAAAATCACTTGATTTCTTTTCCACTTTTATTTTCGAAAATCAATTAGTGTTTTTCAAAAATGTTTTCAAAATATTTTAATTAATTTTCGAAAAATTACTTCCCTCCTTCTCACATCCTTCTATTTATGGAGTACCACTCCTTCTCAATGCACAATTCGAACCTTATCTAATTAAAGTTCGAATTCTTCTTCTCCTTCTTCTTTCTATTTCTCTTTTTCTCTGATACCTCAAGGAATCTCTATACTGTGACATAGAGGATTCCACATTTTCTTGTTCTCTTCTCTTTCATATGAGCAGGAGCAGAGACAAAGGCATTCTTGTTGAAGCTGACCCTGAACCTGAAAGGACCTTGAAGAGAAAGCTAAGAGAAGCCAAAGCACAACTCTCTTTAGAGGACCTGACCGAATTCTTCAAAGTAGAAGAAGACATGGCAGCCGAAAACAACAATAATGCAAACATTGCAAGGAAGATGCTGGGTGACTTTACTGCACCCACTCCTGATTTTTATGAGAGAAGCATCTCTATCCCTGCCATTGGAGCAAACAACTTTGAGCTTAAGCCTCAATTAGTTTCTCTAATGCAACAGAATTGCAAGTTCCATGGACTTCCAATGGAAGATCCTCATCAGTTCTTAGCTGAATTCTTGCAAATCTGTGACACAGTCAAGACTAATGGGGTTGACCCTGAGGTCTATAGACTGATGCTATTCCCTTTTGCTGTAAGAGACAGAGCTAGGATATGGTTGGACTCTCAACCTAAAGAAAGCCTGGACTCTTGGGAAAAGCTAGTCAATGCCTTCTTGGCAAAGTTCTTTCCACCTCAAAGATGGAGCAAGCTTAGAGTGGAGGTCCAAACTTTCAGACAGAAGGATGGAGAATCCCTCTATGAAGCTTGGGAAAGATACAAACAATTAATCAGAAAATGTCCTTCTGACATGCTTTCTGAATGGAGCATCATAGGTATTTTCTATGATGGTCTCTCTGAACTATCTAAGATGTCTTTGGATAGCTCTGCTGGAGGATCTCTTCATCTGAAGAAGACGCCTACAGAGGCTCAAGAGCTAATTGAGATGGTTGCAAATAACCAATTCATGTACACTTCTGAAAGGAATCCTGTGAACAATGGAACTAGTCAGAAGAAAGGAGTTCTTGAGATTGACACTCTGAACGCCATTTTGGCTCAGAATAAAATATTGACTCAACAAGTCAATTTGATTTCTCAAAGTCTGTCTGGAATGCAAAATGCACCAAGCAGTACTAAGGAGGCTTCATCTGAGGAAGAAGCTTATGATCCTGAGAACCCCTCAATGGAAGAGGTGAATTACCTAGGAGAACCCTATGGAAACACCTATAATTCTTCATGGAGAAATCACCCAAATCTCTCATGGAAGAGTCAAGAGAGACCTCAACAAGGTTTCAGTAATAATGGTGGAAGAAACAGGTTTAACAATGGCAAATCTTTTCCATTATCTTCTCAGCAACAGACAGAGAATCCTAAGCAGAATACCTCTGACTTGGCAACCATGGTCTCTGATCTAATCAAAACCACTCAAAGTTTCATGAATGAAACAAGATCCTCCATTAGAAATTTGGAGGCACAAGTGGGACAGCTGAGCAAGAAAGTTACTGAACTCCCTCCAAGTACTCTCCCAAGCAACACAGAAGAAAATCCAAAAGGAGAGTGCAAAGCCATAAACATGGCCGAATTTGGAGAGGATGGAGAGGAAGTGGACGCCACTGAGGAAGGCCTCAATGGGCGTGCACCAACTTCCAATGAGTTACCCAATGAGGAACCATGGGAATCTGAGGCTCAAAATGAGACCATAGAGATTCCATTGGACTTACTTCTGCCCTTCATGAGCTCTGATGAGTATTCTTCCTCTGAAGAGGATGAGTATGTCACTGAAGAGCAAGTTGCTAAATACCTTGGAGCAATCATGAAGCTAAATGACAAGTTATTTGGAAATGAGACTTGGGAGAATGAACCTCCTTTGCTCACCAAAGAACTGGATGACTTGTCTAGGCAGAAATTACCTCAAAAGAGACAAGATCCTGGAAAATTTTCCATACCTTGTACCATAGGCACCATGACCTTCAAGAAGGCTTTGTGTGACTTAGGGTCAAGTGTAAACCTCATGCCTCTCTCAGTAATGGAGAAGCTAGGGATCTTTGAGGTACAAGCTGCAAAAATCTCACTAGAGTTGGCAGACAACTCAAGAAAACAAGCTTATGGACTTGTAGAGAATGTTTTGGTTAAGATTGAAGACCATTACATCCCTACTGATTTCATAGTCCTAGAGACTGGGAAGTGCATGGATGAAACCATCATCCTTGGCAGACCCTTCCTAGCCACAGCAAAGGCTGTAATTGATGTTGATGGAGGTAAACTGATCATTCAAGTGAATGGAGAATCCTTTGTGTTTAAGGCTCAAGGATACCCCTCTGTCACCATAGAGATGAAGCATGAAGAGCTTCTCTCAAATCAGAGTCAAGAAGAGCCCCCACAGTCAAACTCTAAGTTTGGTGTTGGAAGGCCACAACCAAACTCTAAGTTTGGTGTTGAACCCCCACATTCAAACTCTAAGTTTGGTGTTGGGAGGTTCCAACATTGCTCTGAGTATCTGTAAGGCTCCATGAGAGCCCTCTGTCAAGCTACTGACATTAAAGAAGCGCTTGTTGGGAGGCAACCCAATGGTTATAATTTATATAGTTTCTTTTGTTATTTTATGTTTTTTGTAGGTTGATGATCATAAGAAGTCACAAAATCAATTGAAAAAGCAAAAAGCAAAATGAAAAACAGGAAGAAAAACAGCACACCCTGGAGGAAGATGTTGCTGGCGTTCAAACGCCAGTAAACCTAGCAGTTGGGCGTTTAACGCCCAGTCTGGCACCATTCTGGGCGTTTAACGCCAGAAAGGGGCACCAGACTGGCGTTAAACGCCAGAAAAGGGCAAGAACCTGGCGTTAAACGCCAGGAATGGGCACCAGCCCGGCGTTTAACGCCAGAAATGGCTCAAAACATGATTTTGAGCAACATTTGGTGCAGGGATGACTTTTTCTTGACACCACAGGATCTGTGGACCCCACAGGATCCCCACCAACCCCACCACCACTCTCTCTCTTCTTCCCCCATTCACCAATCACCTCAATACCCCTTCACCTATCACCCCTTCACCTATCAAATCCCATCTTTCTCTTTACCACTCACATCCATCCTTCATAAAACCCCACCAACCTCACCCTTCAAATTCAAACCACTTTCCCTCCCAAACCCACCCAATATGGCCGAACCCCATCTCCCCTCTCTCCTATAAATACCCTTCTTCACTCCTTCATTTTCACACAACCAAAACACCACTTCTCCCCCTCCTTGGCCGAATACACTAAGCCATTCCCTCCTTCTTCATTTCTTCTTCTCCTCCACTCTTCTTTCTTCTTTTGCTCGAGGACGAGCAAACCTTTAAGTTTGGTGTGGTAAAAGCGTTGCTTCTTCGTTTTTCCATAACCATTTATGGCATCCAAGGCCGGAGAAACCTCTAGAAAGAGGAAAGGGAAGGCAAAAGCTTCCACCTCCGAGTCATGGGAGATGGATAGGTTCATCTCAAGGGTGCATCAAGACCACTTCTATGAAGTTGTGGCCTTGAAGAAGGTGATCCCCGAGGTCCCCTTTTCACTCAAAAAGGGTGAATATCCGGAGATCCGCCATGAGATCCAAAGAAGAGGTTGGGAAGTACTTACCAACCCCATTCAACAAGTTGGAATCTTGATGGTTCAAGAGTTCTATGCCAATGCATGGATCACCAAGAACCATGATCAAAGTGTGAACCCGGATCCAAAGAATTATCTTACTATGGTTCGGGGGAAATACTTGGATTTTAGTCCGGAAAGTGTGAGGGTGGCGTTCAACTTGCCTATGATGCAAGGAGATGAACATCCTTACACAAGAAGGGTCAACTTTGATCAAAGGTTGGACCAAGTCCTCACAATCATATGTGAAGAGGGCGCACAATGGAAGAGAGATTCAAGAGGCAAGCCGGTTCAATTGAGAAGGCATGACCTCAAACCCGTGGCTAGAGGATGGTTGGAGTTTATCCAACGCTCAATCATTCCCGCTAGCAACCGGTCCGAAGTTACTTTAGACCGGGCCATCATGATCCATAGCATCATGATTGGAGAAGATGTGGAAGTTCATGAGGTTATAGCCCAAGAACTCTACAAGGTGGCGGATAAGTCCTCTACCTTAGCAAGGTTAGCCTTTTCTCACCTCATTTGTCACCTCTGTTATTCAGTTGGAGTTGACATAGAGGGAGACATCACCATTGATGAGGATAAGCCCGTTACCAAGAAAAGGATGGAGCACACAAGAGACCCCTCTCATCATGAGATCCCTGAGATACCTCAAGGGATGCACTTTCCTCCACAAGACTATTGGGAGCAACTAAACACCTCCCTAGGAGAATTAAGTTCCAACATGGGACAACTAAGGGTGGAGCATCAAGAACACTCCATTCTCCTCCATGAAATTAGAGAAGATCAAAGAATCATGAGAGAGGAGCAACAAAGGCAAGGAAGAGACATTGAGGAGCTCAAGCACTCCATAGGACCTTCAAGAGGAAGGAAGAGCCGCCATCACTAAGGTGGACCCGTTCCTTGATTTTCTTGTTCTTTATTCTTCTGTTTTTCGAATTTTTGTGCTTTATGTTTGTCCATGTTTGTGTCTTGTGATCATTAGTGTCTTAGTGTCTATGCCTTAAAGTTATGAATGTCCTATGAATCCATCACCTTTCTTAAGAATTGTTCTTAATTGAAAAAGAAAAAGAATTGCATGAATTTTGAATTTTATAACAGTTTAATTATTTTTATGTGGTGGCAACACTTTTGTTCTCTGAATGTATGCTTGAACAGTGCATATGTCTTTTGAATTTGTGGTTCATGAATATTGGCTCTTGAAAGAATGATGAAAAAGGAGACATGTTACTGAGGATCTGAAAAATCATAAAAATGATTCTTGAAGCAAGAAAAAGCAGTGAATACAAACAAAAAAGAAAAAAAGGGGAAGCAAGCGAAAAAAAAACCGAAAAAAATATAGAAAAAGAGAGAAAAAAGAAAAAAAAAGAGTTGTGATCCAAGGCAATAAGAGTGTGCTTAAGAACCCTGGACACCTCTAGTTGGGGACTTTAGCAAAGCTGAGTCACAATCTGAAAAGGTTCACCCAATTATGTGTCTGTGGCATGTATGTATCCGGTGGTAATACTGGAAGACAGAGTGCTTTGGGCCACGGCCAAGACTCAACAAGTAGCTGTGTTCAAGAATCATCATACTTAACTAGGAGAATCAATAACACTATCTGGATTCTGAGTTCCTAAAGAAGCCAATCATTCTGAATTTCAAAGGATAGAGTGAGATGCCAAAACTGTTCAGAGGCAAAAAGCTAAAAGCCCCGCTCATCTAATTAATACTGATCTTCATAGATGTTTTTGGAGTTCATTGCATATTCTCTTCTTTTTATCTTATTTGATCTTCAGTTGCTTGGGGACAAGCAACAATTTAAGTTTGGTGTTGTGATGAGCGGATAATTTGTATGCTTTTTGGCATTATTTTTAGTATGTTTTTAGTATGATCTAGTTAGTTTTTAGTATATTTTTATTAGTTTTTAATTAAAATTCACTTTTCTGGACTTTACTATGAGTTTGTGTGTTTTTCTGTGATTTCAGGTATTTTCTGGCTGAAATTGAGGGACCTGAGCAAAAATCTGATTCAGAGACTGAAAAGGACTGCAGATGCTGTTGGATTCTGACCTCCCTGCACTCGAAGTGGATTTTCTGGAGCTACAGAAGCCCAATTGGCGCGCTCTCAACGGCGTTGGAAAGTAGACATCCTGGACTTTCCAGCAATATATGATAGTCCATACTTTGCCCAAGATTTGATGGCCCAAACCGGCGTTCAAAGTCACCTCAAGAAATTCCAGCGTTAAACGCCGGAACTGGCACCTAAATGGGAGTTAAACGCCCAAACTGGCATAAAAGCTGGCGTTTAACTCCAAGACAAGTCTCTACACGAAAATGCTTCATTGCTCAGCCCAAGCACACACCAAGTGGGCCCGAAAGTGGATTTTTATGTCATTTACTCATCTTTGTACACCTTAGGCTACTAGTTTTCTATAAGTAGGACCTTTTACTATTGTATTTGACAATCGGGGGGTAGCCATCTTTGAGTTTTATGCTATCTTAGATCACTGGGAGGCTGGCCATTCGGCCATGCCTAGACCTTGTTCTTATGTATTTTCAACGGTGGAGTTTCTACACACCATAGATTAAGGTGTGGAGCTCTGCTGTACCTCGAGTATTAATGCAATTACTATTGTTCTTCTATTCAATTCCGCTTGTTATTTGTCCAGGATATCACTTGTTCTTCAACTTGATGAATGTGATGATCCGTGACACTCATCATCATTCTCACCTATGAACAAGGTGACTGACAACCATTCTTGTTCTACAAGCATTCGAGGCTTAGTGAATATCTCTTGGATTTCTGATTGCACGATGCATGGTTGATCGCCTGACAACCGAGTGCTCGCCTGACAAACGAGCCAGCCATTCCGTGAGATCAGAGTCTTCGTGGTATAGGCAAGAACTGATGGCGGCATTCAAGAGAATCCGGAAGGTCTAACCTTGTCTGTGGTATTCTGAGTAGGATTCAATGATTGAATGACTGTGACGTGCTTCAAACTCCTGAGGGCGGGGCGTTAGTGACAGACGCAAAAGAATCACTTGATTCTATTCCGGCCTGATTGAGAACCGACAGATGAATTCCGCTATGCTGTGATAGAGCATATGCAATCGCTTTCAATGAGAGGATGGGAGGTAGCCACTGACAATGGTGAAACCCTACACGAGCTTGCCATGGAAAGGAGTAAGAAGGATTGGATGAAGACAGTAGGAAAGCAGAGAGACGGAAGGGAAGGCATCTTCATGCGCTTATCTGAAGTTCCTACCAATGAATTACATAAGTATCTCTATCTTTATCTTTTATGTTATTTTCGTTCATCACCATACCCATTTGAGTCTGCCTGACTGAGATTTACAAGATGACCATAGCTTGCTTCATACCACCAATCTCCGTGAGATCGACCCTTACTCGCGTAAGGTTTATTACTTGGACGACCCAGTGCACTTGCTGGTTAGTTGTGCGAAGTTGTGTTTATGCCATGGTATTGAGCACCAAGTCTTTGGAGCCATTACTAGGGATTGTTTGTGTTTTGAAAAGTAGTGATCACAATTTCGTGCACCAGTCGCCTGGATCGGATTGACCAGATGTTTGTAGTCCAGGTCCTTGAGCTGCCCCCTCTACCAGAGTCTTCCGGTTCCGATGAGGAGACCCTTGAGGAGGAGCACACAGATTTACAGACTGAGGGTATTCCTGCGGATGAGCCAGCACATATAGAGGCACCACCTCAGACACAAGAGTCTCAGCCAGTACCACAGCCACAGCCAGAGCCTATTGGTGTACCTATCCCTGATCCTCAGGATTAGCATCGAGGACGATGCTTAATCTTAAGTGTGGAGAGGTAGCCGGTGGCATCATTAGATACCGGTGAACATTTTGGCCACTTTGCTAGCTATCTTACTTTGCACACTCTTTGTATATATTTGATGTATTTTGAGTTTATTTTGGATACTTTTACTGCTTGATATTTTTACTACTTATTTTGGATTTATTTTGGATTTTAGATACTTTGATGCTTATGGATATCCTTAGATGTTTTAGATGATAGATTTCATACTTTTACTTTTAGTTGAATTTTTCTTTATACATTTTTGCATATCTTTCTTTTTAGTTCGTGGTTGTGATTAGAAATCATACTTTGACTTGCAAACACTTAGTCACCCTTTTTGCATAGGAAATTGGTTTTAAGTGAAAAAGGAAAGGGTGAACTAAGAAAATTTTTGAATTTTTCAATCACAACAATGCCTAGTCAAACATTGAAAGTTTCCAAGAAGTTTAAATATAGGGCATCAACCCAATTGATTGAAAGAAAATTTTTAATGGAACTTGCTTGAATTTCATACTTTGTGAATCATGTATTGAATTAAGAACACAAGCGTGTGAGACTTGAGCCTATTGATGTGGTTATATTTTATAGCCACTTATTTTCCATTCTTGTGTGAATTTGTTCTCTTTCTATGAATGTAATCCTTGATTTGCTTGATTCTATATGTCCATTTATTTCTTGTATTTATGCATTTATATGATTGAGGCCATTATTTCATTAGCCCACTTACTCAAATAGCCAACCTTTTACTCTCCATTGTTAGCCAATTTTGAGCCTATGCTTAACCAACTTATTCTCAATTTAGCACATTACAAGCCCAAGGTGGAAAAACCAATAAAAGTCCTTGTTTGGATCTTTGATTAGCCTAGGCTAGTGAGAGTGTTTATTATTCAAAGTTGGTGAGGCTTGGGGAACATTGGATGGGATAAAAGGGGTAGTACACTTTCATGTTTAGGAATTGGGTACATACTCATGTATTGATTAAATGAATAGACCTTATGCATTGATGTTCTGGTATATAGTTTGACAAAAGAAAAAAAGAAATGAAAAGAAAAAAAAAAGAGAAATAAAAGTGAAAATGAGAAAAACAAAAGAAAAAGAAAAGAAAAGGAAAAAATTGTATATGGAAAAAGAAGGAAAAATAATAAAGAGGGGACAAAATGTCCCAAAGTGAAGTCAATAAAAAGGAATCAATGCATAGGTGTTATGAATCAAATAAGGATGCATGAATATGTAAGAAAAAAGTGAAGAATGGGTAGTTAGAATAGTTTGAACTTGTATAGGTCATTATATAGTTAGGTGGGGAAGTCTATGCTAATCAAAGATTCAAATCCTAGTCCACTTAACCATAAATGATCCTACCTTGACCCTAACCCCATTACAACCTAAATGAAAGACCTCATGATGAATGTATGCATGCATTGAATAAATGTTGATTGTTAGAAGAAAATCAAATTTTGGAAAGCTTGATTAGAAGAGAATTGAGTGAATTGACCCTTAAACACTTGAGTGAATAGAGCGGATACACATCCGGTGAGGGTTCAAAAGTTCAACTACATGTGTTCACCCATATTATCTATATTCTTGCAAGTTTAAATTCTTTTTGATAATTCAGTACAATTGTGGTTTGGAATTAATTCCTATTGCCTAGCCCTTGTGCTTACACATGCTCTCTTGGCAATTTGATATGTTTGAATTAAGCATTTGCATTTATTTTAGGTAGTTGCATTTAGATAGGACTCATATAGTTTAGTTGCATTCAATAAATGTCATAACCCTTAGTTCCTTCTTATTTTAGCATGAGGACATGCTAAGGTCTAAGTGTGGGGAGGTTGACAAACCCCAATTTGACGGTTTAATTTGTATTAAGTTTAGAGTGTTTTGATAACCTTTTGTCACATTTAGCCTATGAATTAGCATGGTTTTCTTATCTCTCCCATATTTGTGCTTAAGTGTAAAAACATGCTTTTTAAGCCTTATTTTGATGAATTCTAGTTCCTCTTTGATTCCATAAGATGCCTTGATGTGTTTGCTAGTGATTCCATGATTGAAATAGGCTAGGCATGGATCAAAGGAAGCAAGGAAGGAAGCATGTAAGTGGGGAGAAGCACAAAAAGCCAAAGAGTTTATCTCGGCCAAGCACGCGTACGCGCACAAGGCGCTCGCGCGCACATCGCAGAATTAGCCAGGGACGCGCACGCGTACCGTGCGCGCACGCGTCGTAGTCCGCACGTGATTCTTTTATTGCAACACGTGCCTGGCGATTTTGGAAGGTTTTCAGCAACCAACTTTGGCGCCAAAATGCACATAAGAGCCAAGGATTGAAGGGGATTGATACACATTCACTTCCATAGACTCATTTTACAAGTTTTGAGATTTGTTTTAGTTAGTTACATTTTGTAGAGAGAGAAACTCCAACTTCTCTCTAGGATTCATCTTCATTTTCTCAATTCTCAACCATTCCTTGGTGAGATCCATTACACACTCAATTTACTTTGTTCATGTTATAGATCATCTTCTCTAATCTCAATTAGTGTTTGTAATTGTTCAATTCCCATAAGTCTTAGATTCAACTTTGTTGTTATTGGATTCTATTGATTCATTGAAGATTTCATTTTCATTGTTGTTCATTGTTGATTGTTGTTAATCTCTTGTGTTGAATTGCTTTGATTCTAATTCTTTTCTCTCCATTTTACTATGTCTTTCATTCTTGCTCTCCAAGTGTTTGAGAAAATGCCAACTTTAGATATGGAGTAGTATCCCCTCACTTGGCCTAGTGGTTGAGTCATTGGAGACACTTGAATAATGGATGTCAATTGTTGATTAAGAATTGAGAATTACTAATTGACTTAGAGTGCACTAAAACTAGACTTCCCTAGGGTAAGACTAGGACTTGTGACTCAAGTTAGTTACTTTTACTTGACTTTCCTCTATAATTGGGGGGTTAACTAAGTAAAGCAACACTCCTTTGTTATCACAATTGAAGGAAGCTATAGTGATGGAACTTCCAATGTTCAACCTTGGCCAAGGTTTTTAATATTGATTGATTGTTGTTCTCTTTTATTAGCACTTCTAGGCCACACTCTTTAAACCACAAAAGACCACTTAACCAATAGCATGCATCCTTGTAGCATTCCTAGGGAAGAACGACTCGGGACTAATACTCTCGGTTATAGATTGTAGATTTGTTTGATGATGGATTTTGCGTCGGTTTAGACTATACTACGATTGATTACTTGATAATTTCTATACCGGCAAAAATTCATTTATCATCCATTACCATGGCGGACAACGATCACAACTCTGATTTGGAAAATCGAATGCCACATAAGAACGCGGAGGTTACACTGGATGATACTTCTCAACCTAACAAAGACAAGAACTCCCCAAACACGGGAGCCATGGAGGCACTTCAAGATCGCCTGAAACAACTCAAAAAAGAAGTTGAATATCAACGGGAAGCCGAGAGAGATTTACGAAGAGAAGCTAGGCGACGTCGCGAACTAAAGGATAAGCTCGTAAAGATCGAAGCCAATCTCAAAGCTAAAACTACCAGATCCAACCACGAAGATAGCTCCCGCAAAGACCAAGACCCGTTCACCAAAGAAATCATGAAGGCCAAAATCCCAAAAGACTTCAAACCTCCCGACATGACTCTATACGATGGCACGACAGACCCCGGCCATCATCTTAACAACTTCCGAAGCAGAATGTATCTCACCGATGCCTCAGACGCAACTCGATGCAAAGCCTTCCCAACTACTCTGACAAAGACGGCAATTAAGTGGTTCGACAACCTGCCCCCCAGGTCCATCTCAAGCTTTGACGACTTGGCCAAAAAGTTTCTAGTCAGATTCTCCATCCAGAAGGACAAAACTAAACATGCCCCAAGTCTACTAGGGATCAAGCAAGGAGATCGGAAAAGCCTTTATAACTACATGGAAAGATTCAACAAGGCATGTTTGGACATACAAAATCTACCAACAGAAGCAGCCATTATGGGCCTCATCAATGGCCTACGAGAGGGACCCTTTAGTCACTCCATATTGAAAAAATATCCGACATCTCTAAATGAAGTCCAAGAACGAGCAGAAAAGTGAATCAACATGGAGGAAAACTTCCGATTAGGAGAGATCTCAAAATCCGGATTCTTCTACAAAGATAAAGAGACTAAGAAAAAAGAAGATCAGTACGGGGAGAAGATCAAAAAATACCACAATTACACCCCTCTTCGAGTGTCTCTTATGGATGTCTATCGAGAAGTATGCCACACCGAAAAGATACCCCCACCTTGCCCACTCAAAAGCAGGAAAGGAGGAGGAAATCGGACAGAATACTGTGAATACCATCGAATCTATGGACATCCCACCAACGAGTGCTTCAATTTGAAGAACATCATAGAAAAATTGGTAAGAGAAGGGAGACTAGATCGGTACTTAGCCAACAAATCAGATGAGCCAAGAAAAAGAAGAAGGGACGAAGAGGCCGGACGAACCGAACGACCACCGTGTACCCCGGAGAGACATGTCCACATGATACATGGAGGATTTACAGGAGGTGAAATCTCCAAATCATTCCGCAAAAGACATCTGAAGGAAGTATATCATGTCGAAGGAAGAGAAGGAGCGCCTAAACTCCCTACTATCACCTTCACCAAAGAGGACGCAGCTGGCGTCATCTCAGGACATGACGATCCCATGGTCATCACTATCATATTAGCCAACGCTAATCTCCACCACACATTGGTAGACCAGGGAAGCTCGACTAACATACTGTTCAAAACGGCCTTCGACAAACTCAGCCTAGAGGAGAAAGAGCTCAAAGCATATCCAAACAGCCTATTCGGGTTGGGAGACACTCCAATCTAACCACTTGGATACATCTCATTGCACACAACCTTTGAAAAAGGAAATCGGTCAAGGACATTCAACATAGACTACATCGTGGTCGACATGGGTACAGCCTACAATGCCCTGATAGGACGGACAACGCTGAATCAGCTTGGCGCAGTAGTCTCGACTCCACATCTGTGTATGAAGTTCCCGACCACAGAAGGAATCGCAACAGTAAGAGCAGACCAGAAGACGGCACGCCGCTGCTACAACGAAAGTCTGAACCTCAGAGATAAAGTAGAAGAAATCCACACCATTGAGCTCGGGAGAGTTCGAGGACGAGAAGAACTTCATCCACAACCTGAAGGCAAAACAGAAAAAGTTTAAATCAGAGATACTCCAGATAAAACAACCAATATTGGCACACTCCTAAAAGAAGACAAAAGGGAGTCCCTTATACAGTTCTCGCGAGATAATGTCGACCTCTTTGCATGGATGGCCGCAGACATGCCGGGCATAGACCCTAAGTTAATGTACCACAACTTGGCAGTTTACCCAGGATCTCAGTCAGTACAGCAGAGACGTAGAAAGCTTGGACCAGAACAATCCCAAGCTGTGGAAGAGCAGGTACAAGCTCTGCTGGAGGCAGGATTCATAAGAGAAGTCAAGTACCCACTATGACTAGCTAACGTCGTCTTGGTGAAAAAATCAAATGGGAAGTGGCGAATGTGCACTGACTACACTGATCTCAACAAAGCCTGCCCAAAAGACCCTTATCCACTCCCAAGTATCGACGCTCTGGTGGATGCCTCCTCCAGATACAAATACCTCTCGTTTATGGATGCCTACTCAGGATACAATCAAATCCCGATGTACCCTCCTGATCAAGAAAAAACTTTATTCTTAACCCCGAAAGCAAACTACTGCTACATCGTTATGCCATTCGGACTAAAAAATGTAGGAGCCACTTATCAAAGATTATTGAATAAAGTCTTCACAGACCACATCGAAAAAGTCATGGAAGTCTACGTGGATGACATGTTGATAAAGACACAAAGTGAAGAGTCGCTATTGCCCGACCTCACTCAAGTGTTCGACACTATAAGAAAGCATGGCATGCGACTTAACCCTGCAAAATGCACCTTCGCAGTAGAAGCTGGCAAATTCTTAGGTCTTATGCTTACACAAAGAGGAATCGAGGCGAATCCGGATAAATGCGGGGCCATACTCGACATGAAGAGTCCGACTTGTATCAAAGAGGTACAAAAACTCAATGGAAGATTGGCAGCCTTGTCTAGATTTTTAGCTGGATCGGCAATAAGATCTTTACCCTTCTACGCCACCCTAAGGAAGGGAAAGAGGTTTGAATGGACAATGGAGTGCGAGCAAGCCTTCCAAGATTTTAAAAAGTTCCTGGGACAACCACCTATTCTAACTCGGCCTCGAGAAGGAGAACCACTTGTATTGTACCTTACAGTAGAAAATCGGGCAGTAGCCTCAGCACTGGTCCGCGAAGATGACAGTGGACAACAGCCTGTATACTTCATCAGCAAAGCATTACAAGGGTTCGAACTGAACTACCAAAAAATAGAAAAATTTGCCTACGCTATCATACTAACATCTCGACGACTTCGCCCATATTTCCAAGCCTACATCATCAGGGTTCGGACCAACCAGCCCATAAAGGGCATTTTACAGAAAACAGATTTAGCAGGAAGAATCTTACAATGGGCAGTCGAGTTGTCTGAGTTCGACCTTCAGTATGAAGCTCAGACAGCCATCAAATCACAGTATCTAGCCGACTTCATTGCAGAATTTATGGATATCCCAAAAATCCCTACAGAATGGAGTCTCTACGTAGACGGTTCCTCAAACAAAAATGGAAGTGGCGCAGGCATGATAATAGAAAGCGACCAGGGAACCCAAATTGAACTCTCCCTCAAATTCGGGTTCCCTGCTTCCAACAACTAGGCCGAGTATGGGGCACTACTAGCTGGTTTGAAGCTGGCTAAAGAAGTTGGAGCTCAAAAGCTTATCATCTTCAGTGACTCACAAGTAGTCACCTCACAAATAAGAGGGAGCTACCAAGCCAAGGACCCCACCATGAAAAGGTACTTAGACAAAACCAAGAAACAGTTCAGACAACTTGGGGAATATAAGATCCGCCATATACCTCAGGAACAGAATGCTCGAGCTGACGCACTCTCAAAACTAGCCAGCACCAAACCAGGGGGCAACAACAGAAGCCTCATCCAGGAGGTTCTACAAAACCCGTCAATCTCGGAGGAAGAAAAGATCCTGGCAATAACAAGTCTGGATCAAGGATGGATGACTCCTATAATTAACTACCTTAAAATAAAAACACTCCCCACAGACAGGAAGGAGGCAAAGAGGTTAAAACGGGAGGCACAATACTACACCATCATAAACAATACTCTATACAAGAGAGGGATTTCAACACCCTTGTTAAAATGTGTGCCGACTTCCAACACAAAGGAAGTTTTAGAAGAAATACACAGTGGCATCTGTGGCAACCATCTCGGAGCACAAGCTCTCACCAAAAAAGTACTACGAGCCGGATTCTATTGGCCGACTTTGCAAAAGGAAGCAACAGAATTCATAAAGACATGTCCACCATGTCAGAAACACGCCAACTTTCACATCACCCCACCCGAGTTGCTTATCAGCATAACCTTACCCTGGCCATTCGCAAACTGGGGACTCGACCTTCTCGGTCCTTTCCCTCAAGGATCCGGAGAAGTCAAATTCCTTATCATAGGGGTAGACTATTTTACAAAATGGATCGAGGCGGAACCTCTAGCTAACGTCACTGCTCAAAGAAGTCGAAAATTCCTGTATAGAAACATTGTCACAAGGTTCGGGGTTCCACACTCCATCACCACAGACAATGGCACTCAATTTACAGATGCAGACTTCAGAAAATTGGTGGCTGATCAGAACATAAAACACCAATTTACGTCCGTAGAACACCCCCAAGCCAATGAACAAGCAGAAGCTGCTAACAAAGTCATACTAGCCGGGTTAAAGCGGAGATTACCGGATGCAAAGGGAGCCTAGGCTGAAGAGCTCCCACAAGTTCTATGGGCATATCGGACAACTCTACACTCCACCACAAAGGAATCACCTTTCCGATTAGCTTACGGAATGGAGGCAATGATCCCAGTGGAGGTTGAAGAAGGATCATCCAGAGTGATCCATTACAGTGAAGAGGCCAACTCCCAACTTCAAAGAGAAGAACTCGACCTACTGATAAACCCCATTTGTAGGGTTTATCTTGTATTGATTTTAAGAGATTTTATAACCTTTTACCCACATTTATTCAATGAAATAGCATGGTTTTATAACTTCTCCTTTAATTGTGCTTAGATGTGAAAACATGCTTTTAGACCCTTAATTTGATGGTTTTAATCTCCCTTTGATTCTACTAGATGCCTTGATATGTTTGTTAGTGATTTCAGACTGAAAAGGCTAGGAATGGATCAAAGGAGTGAAGAGGGAAAGCATGCAAAGTGGAGAAATCATGAAAAGTCAAAGAAGTTGAACTCGCCCATGGACGAGCGCACGCACCTGGCGCTTGCGCGCACCTGCGAATCACCCCATGGACGCGTACGCGTGCTGTGCGCGTACGCGTCGGTGCTGGTTTATGATTTTTTAATAAAAACATGACCAACGAATTCTCAAGGGTTGTGGGGCCCAATCCCAACCAACTTTGGCGCCAAAGATGCTATTTAAAGCCAAGGATTGAAGAGCAAAGGGACAATTAATTCATTACACACTCATTAGGATTAGTGAGAAGTAGTTTCTAGAGAGAGAAGCTCTCACTTCTCTAGAATTAGGATTAGGATTAGGTTTAGTTCTTAGATCTAGATTTTATTCATCTTCTTCTACTTCTACCTTTCAATTCCTTGTTGTTACATTCATCTTCCTCTATTCTTTTGTTGTAATTTCCTTTATGTTGTTCTTATGCTTTGTTGTAGATCTACTATTGTTCCTTCCATTTTCTTTCAATTCAATAAGAGGTAATTCATAATAATTATTCTTCTTTGCTTTTCTATTGTTGATCTCTTGCCTTTGTAGTTAGATCTCTCTTTAATTCTTGCAATTTATGTTGTTTACTTTTATTGCCCTTGATGTGTTTGTTGAAATGCCTCTTCTAGACATAGTATAGATTTTGTTCCTCTTGGCCTAGGTGGAGTAATTAGTGACACTTGAGTTATCTAATTCCTTTGTTGATTGATGATTGGAGAGATTGCTAATTGGTTTGGAGTGCACTAAAGCTAGTCTTTCCTTGGGAGTTGGCTAGGACTTGTGGCTCAAGTCAATTCATCCACTTGACTTTCCTTTATTTAGTAAGGGTTAACTAAGTGGTAGCAATGAACAATTCTCATCACGATTGAGAAGGATAACTAGGATAGGATTTCTAATTTTCATACCTTGCCAAGAGCCTTTTATAGTTGTTAGTTTATTTTCCTTGCCATTTACTTTTCATGCTTCTTATCCAAAACCCCAAAATAACTCATAACCAATAACAAGACACTTTATTGTAATTCCTAGGGAGAACGACCCGAGGTTTGAATACTTCGGTTTATAAATTTTAGGGGTTTGTTTTAGTGACAAACAACTTTTTGTATGAAAGGATTAGTGATTGGTTTAGAAACTATACTTGCAACGAGAATTCATTTGTGAATTCTAAACCATCAAAAATCCAATCATCACCTACTTCCAGAAATCCAAGAAAGAGCTCGAATCAGGGAAGAGGCATTAAAACGCCGAATGGCTTCAAGATACAACCAAAATGTAGTGCCACGAAGTTTTGCTGAGAACGACCTCGTCTTAATCTGAAATGATATTGGAACAACTCGACATAGAGAAGGAAAGCTGGCAGCAAACTGGAAAGGACCCTACCAAGTCACAGAAGTACTTGGAAAGGGCTACTACAAGCTGTCCGAACTCGAAGGGCGAGAGCTTCCAAGGTCATGGCACGCCTGCAACCTAAGAAGGTATTATAGTTAGAGGCAATAAAAGATCTTAGGATAAGGTGCACTCTTTTTCCTGAAAAGGTTTTTTAATGAGGCACCAAGCCAAGATCTACAAACTGCCTGACCTAGAAGGAAAACGCCTACATGTATATATTTGCATATTTTCTATCTTGAATAAAGTTTTTTCAGATTCTCTACAAATCTTTTATCAAGACGCATTAATCTGAAACGCAAAAAATTCATCGCCCGATTACAAAGCTATAGATTGGCAAAAGTGAAGACCAAATTCACTGCCCGATCACGAAAAAGACCAACAAAGATGAAAATCGAATTCATCAAAGGTCGACCAAGCGAGGATCAAACTCAATTTCTACAAAATCGGCAAAGATGAAAAGCGACAAAACAGATTAAATACAGGAAGTTATAGAAAGTGACCCATAGGAAAGGACCTGACGGGGTCTTAATAGAAATGGGTTGCTAAAAAATAACTTAAAAGACGGACCGACGTGAAGAAGTCGGACCAGTCGACCACAACAAATTTATAAAAGGTAAATCCCTAGAAAGAGGCCTGGCCAGCCCTAAAAAAAGAGGATTACTAGAAATAACTTAAGAAGGGACCGACATGAAGAATTCGGCCTCCCACAAAACACAAAAGTTATAAAAGTAATCCAAAAAAGAGATCTGACAAAGATCCAAAATAGATTACTAGAAATAACTTAGAAGGGACCGACATCATGAATTTGGCATCCCAACCTCAAAAAGTTATAAAAGTAATCCAAAAAAGAGATCTGACAAAGATCCAAAATGGATTATTAGAAATAACTTAGAAGGGACCGACATGATGAAGTCGGCCTCCCAACCTCAAAAAGTTATAAAAGTAATCCAAAAAAGAGATTTGACAAAGATCCAAAATGGATTACTAGAAATAACTTAGAAGGGACCGATATGATGAAGTCGGTCTCTCAACTTCCAAAAGTTATAAAAGTAATCTAGAAAAAGAGATCTGACAAAGGTCCATGGATTACTAGAAATAACTTCAGGCCGAGATGAAGAAGTCGGCCGACAAAAGGCATGCAAGCTAGAACCAGAAATCCACGACCTCAAAAGAATCAAGCTACAAGTATGAAAGTACAAAGGCAATCAAGAGAGGTCGGACAACAAGGTTCCAACATTCCAAATGAACCTAGAAGGTTGCAGATAGGTGTAGACAAGCATATCATGAAAGAAACAAGGTTATAATAATAACAAGGCTCAAGAGGCCACCTGAAGTCGACCCCAAAAAGCCTAAGAAAATACTTTGTTTTTTCCAAAATAAAAGTTGCTAACAGAAAAGCAACTAAAAGTGTTCAGAAGACAAAATAACAAAACAACAAAGAGAGTTCAAGGCCCACAGACCGGGCTATACACATCAAGATTCATAAAACAAAAACTACAACGGATTCAACAATTCTCCAGTGGCGGCATCTCGAGGTGAAGGAGGATGAGTCTGAAGAGGGACAGCATCAACAGTTCCATCAGGACGGTTCAGGATCTGAACATCAGGATCCGACTCGGGATGGTCGACCTTAGCTGCAGGAGTTGGAGAAGTCGGCGCAATAGAGACTTTGGTAGTAGGCACAGGAGGAGGCTCGACATCGTCATCATCATCAGGGTCATCAGGGACAATTTTACCATCCCTCACGATGTTGTCCAAGCTGAAGAGAGTAAGGTCAAGATCAAGCGCAAGAACTCGAACCTGCTCCTTCAAATTCTCATAAGCAGCATTAACGCTACCTACAAGATGACCTTGAAGTTCGGCATAATCAGCTCGGACAGACTCCAAACTCTCCCTGAGACCCATCATCTCCCTATAGGTGGTGACATAGCTCTCCTTATGCTTCAACGCCGTATCCTCAGCCAATTTTGCAGAGGCCGCCAAAGCAATAGCCCTAGTCTTTTCACCCTCCAACTCCTTCTCCAACCTGGTCACTTTCACCTCGAGCTCCTCCTTCAAACCCTTGATCCGGTCAAACTCTGATTTGGCCTCCTCCATAAAGGCCTTCGTCGCATGGATAAGAAGATCTTGGGCGGTTCGGTACAGAGCTGCCCCCATATGTGCCATCTTGATGCTGCTCTGAGTTATAAAAACCAAATGACGAAGAAGAGAGACATCATCAGTAGGAATGACATTGTAAGGAGCAACCTGCTGGTCGACAAACCCAACAGCGTCAAAATCAGGAGCATCTAGATTGAAGGGCTCAACAGTCCGAGGTCTTTTGGAAGGAGGAGCGGCCGTAGGAGAAGAGACAGCAGCAGAAGCCTAGGGAGGATCAAGCACATGGACCCGAGGGGTAGGAATCATCCTCCTCGGTCCAGGAGAGCTTGGCGCAGACTGTTTAGGAGGAACCCGGGAAGACCCTTCCCCAGCCACTTTGGCCGAGATGATTTGAGCCGCAGTAGCCTTCCTCGCCTTTTTAAAGGCCTTCATAGAGTCATTATTTTTGGCCATCTCTGAAAAACAAAATCAACCGTAAAAACAGGTTATAAACTGGAAAAAGAAGGAAGCAAAGTAAAAACAGAGCAAAAATATATTGATCACTACCCAGCTCAACTCGAAGAAGAGAGGGATTTCCTAGGAATTTCTTTGTATCAAGATGGGGAGGCTGCCCCCAGTTCTCTTCCAGCACGGTCACAAAGGCTTGCTCAACCTCATCCAACATATCCCAAGTATACCTAGACACCACTACATTCTTTTGCCACTCTAAAGGAAAACTGGGCTCGCCATTCTCATCCAAAAAGAAAGGCCGGGCTCCTTCAACAGCTCGGACTTTGAAGAAATAGTTCTTAAAGTCACAAAAAGATTCATCATACATGGAAAAAACTTTGTGCCCTTGGGCAGCACGAAAAGATACCCAAGCAGCCTTCTTCTTAGCCACCCCGGGCTTGGTCAAAACAAAAAGAGTCTGAGATGGTTCAATGTCAAACTCTTTACACAGTAATTGAAAAATCTTAATAAAACCCCACGAATTCGGGTGAAGCTGGGAGGGAGATACATTGCACGACCACATCAAATTGGTCTCAAAAGGAGTAAAAGGGAAAGTAATATTCAGCTAGCTGAAGAAATAGTCGTAGGCATAGAAGAAAGGGCGCTCCCCCTGGACCGAGGTCGGGAAACAAACTCTCTCATCGGAATCAGGCGCTACAAGCTCATAATCTTTCTCCTGGGTTCGACTACTACAAATTCTATGATGTTTTCTCAGCTCTATGCAGTACTCAGCATTTACCACAGAGACACACATCAACACAAGGGAATCCAGCCAGTCGGACATACCCTCAGGGACCTTGGAAGACGTCTCAACAATATTTTTGCGAGAAAACATGGCCAACTAGTCCTACAAATAAGAAAAGAAAATGGATTACTAACCAAAACAGCTCGGGCGAAATCAAAACAACTCGGACAAACATGACTCAGAGCAATACAAGCAGTAAAAGGAAAACCCCAAGACACACACCAAGGTCTAGGGGCATCCTTTGGAGGCAAAGACAGAGAAAGGACTCAGAAAAAGTCTATAAGGCCACACCCCAAAACTCTCGATGAAGAAAAAACCCCCTTTCAGACAAGCAACAACACGAGAAGAAAGACAAAAGTAAACCATCAGAAAGAACGTTATCTGCTACAAGTCTATTAGTAAAGAAAGCTACAAAAGGCACAATCTTTTTCAAAAAAAAAAAATAAATAGTTCATCAGCCCAAAATTCCAAATATGAAAGATACAATCAAAAGCAGTAAGCAAACATGCAAAACCCTGAAAAGCTTCAACCATCAGGAGAAATTCCAAGAGTATACATAAGGTTGAAAAGGAAGCCAGAAAAAATACA
Source organism: Arachis stenosperma (assembly GCF_014773155.1). Taxonomy (NCBI): domain Eukaryota; kingdom Viridiplantae; phylum Streptophyta; class Magnoliopsida; order Fabales; family Fabaceae; genus Arachis; species Arachis stenosperma. The sequence continues at coordinate 111,505,362 of NC_080378.1, forward strand.
TCACAGTGATAAGCAAGCACAAGAATACAAAAAGGTTCAAGCCTTCCAACATACATTCAAGCAAAATCAAAACTTTACCAAGAAATAAGAACAATGCGAAGGAAGAACGACAAAAGTAACGAAAAGAAGAACCAACCTAGAAAAAGGAGAAAGCTCCGAAGAAGTTGAAGACGGAAAGACAGAATCCGGAGTCGCCTTTCAAGCAAAGAAAGCACCAACAATCACCAAACGGCGTCGCAAGGAAGAACGCAAAAATGCAAGTCTCGGGCAAAAATAGAAAGGTAGAAAGAAAAAGGGGAGTTACAGTGAGCAACAGTGAAGAGAAACAGAAAAGAGAAAGTTTTGATGTAATTCAAAAAATAAAATAAGAAAGCCGGAGACAAAGAAACGGAACGTTAAGAAATTAATGGGGCATTAAAAACCCTTGCACATTCCTAAGATAGGGAACACCTATTTTCAAAATCAAAGAAAAAAGAAGAAACACTCCGTATTCAGGAGGGGTCTCTACATAAAAGAAATCAACAAATGCTCGAGCTCGGCTTCACCAGAGAAGGATTGAAGTCCTAAAACTAAGGACTCGACCTCAAAAGGAAGAACGCACTCGAGTAGGGGTACTGTTCATACCCTGGGCGAGATGTCTGACCCGGGATGATCAATAATAAAGTAGCCGACTTGTTCAAGACTGGAAACCCCGATCTCTTCTTAAAGAGGTCGGCCAAATCGACAATAAAGGCCCAAAGCAGGCCCAAATGAAGGAGCGTGACCCAAATTCAAAGACAGCTCAAGCCTACAAGGATAAGGGCAGTTCCCTTAAAAGATAAAGATGACTTCACCCAAATAAGATAAGATAACTATCTTATCACTGGAAAGATCACTCTACAACATTATAAATATACTGGAGCACCCAGGTATAACTTATACTCTGATTCTACTAAAAACCTGCTTAATACCCTTGCTAACTTAAGTATCGGAGTCCCTTGCAGGTACCACCACCCTTCGGTGACAAAGGATCAGCAACATTGCCAGTCCAACAAGTCGGACACTGATGAGCGGATAATTTATACGCTTTTTGGCATTGTTTTTAGGTAGTTTTTAGTAAGTTCAAGCTACTTTTAGAGATGTTTTCATTAGTTTTTATGTTAAATTCACATTTCTGGACTTTACTATGAGTTTGTGTGTTTTTCTATAATTTTAGGTAATTTTTGGCTGAAATTGAGGGACTTGAGCAAAACTCTGAAAAAGGCTGACAAAAGGACTGCTGATGCTGTTGGATTCTGACCTCCATGCACTCGAAATGGATTTTCTGGAGCTACAGAACTCCAAATGGCGCGCTTTCAACGGCGTTGGAAAGTAGACATCCAGAGCTTTCTAGCAATATATAATAGTCTATACTTTATTCGGGAATTGACGACGTAAAGTGGCGCTCAACGCCAAGTACATGCTGCTGTCTAGAGTTAAACGCCAGAAACACGTCATAACCCGGAGTTGAACGCCAGAAACACGCTATAACTCGGCGTTCAACTCCAAGAAAAGCCTCAGCTCGTGGATAGATCAAGCTCAGCCCAAGCATACACCAAATGGGCCCCGGAAGTGGATTTATGCATCAATTACTTACTCATGTAAACCCTAGTAGCTAGTTTATTATAAATAGAACTTTTCACTAGTGTAATAGACATCCTGGAATAGATCTCTGGACACCTAGTCCTTAGACCATGGGGGCTGGCCATTCGGCCATGCCTGAACCTTTCACTTATGTATTTTCAACGGTGGAGTTTCTACACACCATAGATTAAGGGTGTGGAGCTCTGCTGTACCTCAAGTTTCAATACAATTACTATTATTTTCTATTCAATTCTCTTTTATTCCTATTCTAAGATATTCGTTGCACTTCAACTTGATGAATGTGATGATCCGTGACACTCATCATTATTCTCACCTATGAATGCGCGTAACTGACAACCACTTCCGTTCTACCTTAAGCCGGGCGCATATCTCTTAGATTCCCCAACAAAATCTTCGTGGTATAAGCTAGATAGATGGTGGCATTCATGGGAATCCGGAAAGTCTAACCTTGTCTGTGGTATTCCGAGTAGGATTCCGGGATTGAATAACTGTGATGACCTTCAAACTCCTGAAGGCTGGGCGTTAGTGACAGACGCAAAAGAATCAAGGGATTCTATTCCAACCTGATTGAGAACCGACAGATGATTAGCCATGCTGTGACAGAGCATTTGGACCATTTTCCCGAGAGGATGAAAAGCAGCCATTGATGACGGTGATGCCCTACATACAGCTTGCCATGGAAAGGAGTAAGAAGGATTGGATGAATTTAATAAGAAAGTAGAAATACAAGAGGAGCACAGCATCTCCATACGCCTATCTAAAATTCCCACTATTGATTTACATAAGTATTTCTATCCTATTTTATTTTCTGTTTATTATTAATTTTCGAACTCATCATAAACCAATTTAATCTACCTAACTGAGATTTACAAGGTGACCATAGCTTGCTTCATACCAACAATCTCTGTGGGATCGACCCTTACTCACGTAAGGTATTACTTGGATGACCCAGTACACTTGCTGGTTAAGTTGAACGGAGTTGTGTCCACACATAGCCAATAGCCATTAAATAAATCTCATGCAAATACAAAGAGGGTCACAATTTCGTCCACCAAGTTTTTGGTGCCGTTGTCGGGGATTGTTCGAGTATGGACAACTGACGGTTCATCTTGTTGCTCAGATTAGGTAATTTTCTTTTCAAAAATTTTTCAAAAATATTTTTCAAAATTTTTCTTTTCTTTTTCGTTTTTCAAAACTTTGTTTTTGAAAAAAAAATTAATAAAAATCCAAAAAAATTAGAAAATCATAAAAACCAAAAATATTTTGTGTTTCTTGTTTGAGTCCTGAGTCAATTTTTAAGTTTGGTGTCAATTGCATGTTTTAAAAATTTTACTTGCATTTTTCGAAAATTCCATGCATTCATAGTGTTCTTCATGATCTTCAAGTTGTTCTTGACAAGTCTTCTTGTTTGATCTTGATGTTTTCTTGCTTTGTGTTGTTTGTTGTTTTTCATATGCATTTTTCGTTTGTTAGAGTCCATGCATTAAAGATTTCTAAGTTTGGTGTCTTGCATGTTTTCTTTGCATCAAAAATTTTTCAAAAATATGTTCTTGATGTTCATCATGATCTTCAAAGTGTTCTTGGTGTTCATCTTGACATTCATAGTGTTCTTGCATGCATCTTGTGTTTTGATCCAAAATTTTCATGTTTTGGGTCATGTTTGTGTTTTTCTCTCTCATAATTAAAAATTCAAAAATCAAAAATATATCTTGTCCTTTTTTTCTCTCCAAATTTTCGAAATTTTGGGTTGACTTGGTAAAAAATTTTTAAAATTAGTTGTTTCTTACAAGTCAAGTCAAATTTTCAATTTTAAAAATCTTATCTTTTCAAAATCTTTTTCTTATCTTTATATCATATTTTCAAAAATTAGCTAACAAATAATGTGATTGATTCAAAAATTTGAAGTTTGTTACTTTCTTGTTAAGAAAGGTTCAATCTTTAAAGTTCTAGAATCTTATCTTGTAGTTTCTTGTTAGTGAAGTAAAGTAATTTTAAATATTTTAATTAAATCTTTTTATCTTTTATCTTATCTTTTTCAAAAATTTTATCTTTTTCAAAATTTGATTTCAAAATATCTTATCTAACTTCTTATCTTCTAATCTTTTCAAATTTGATTTTAATATCTTTTTCAACTAACTATTTGACTTTTTGTTTGTTTCTTATCTTTTTCAAAACCACCTAACTACTTTTCCCTCTCTAATTTTCGAAAATATCTCATCTCTTTTTCAAAAATTCTTTTTTTGTTTTAAATTTTAATTTTAATCTTATCTTATCTCTAATTTTCGAAAATTAATAACCCCTTTTTAAAATTATTTTCGAATTTTCTATCTCTTCTTCACTCTTCTCCCCTTTCTTTTTCTACTAACATAAAGGAATCTCTATACTGTGACATAGAGGATTCCTCTTTCTTTTCTTGTTTTCTTCTCTTTCATATGAGCAGGAACAAGGACAAAAGCACTCTTGTTGAAGCTGATCCTGAACCTGAAAGGACTTTGAAGAGGAAACTAAGAGAAGCTAAACTACAATAATCCAGAAGTAACCTTTCAGAAATTTTTGAACAAGAGAAGGAAATGGCAGCCGAACCCAATAATAATAATGCAAGAAGGATGTTTGGTGACTTTACCAAACCCACATCCAAATTTGATGGAAGAAGCATCTCCATTCCTGCCATTGGAGCAAACAATTTTGAGCTGAAACCTCAGCTAGTTGCCTTAATGCAACAAAACTGCAAGTTCTATGGACTCCCATCTGAAGATCCTTATCAGTTTTTAACTGAGTTCTTGCAGATCTGTGAGACTGTTAAGACGCATGGAGTAGATCCTGAAGTCTACAGGCTCATGCTTTTCCCTTTTGCTGTAAGAGACAGAGGTAGAATATGGTTGGATTCACAACCTAAGGATAGCCTGGACTCCTGGAAGAAGCTGGTCACGGCCTTCTTGGATAAATTCTTTCCTCCTCAAAAGCTGAGCAAGCTTAGAGTGGATGTTCAGACCTTCAAACAAAAAGATGGTGAATCCCTCTATGAAGCTTGGAAAAGATACAAGCAGTTGACCAAAAGGTGTCCATCTGACATGTTTTCAGAATGGACCATATTAGATATATTCTATTATGGTCTATCTGAGTTTTCGAAAATGTCATTGGACCATTCTGCAGGTGGATCTATTCACCTAAAGAAAATGCCTGAAGAGGCTTAAGAACTCATTGACATGGTTGCAAATAACCAATTCATGTACACTTCTGAGAGGAATTCCGTGAATAATGGGACGCCTCAAAGGAAGGGAGTTCTTGAAATTGATGCTCTGAATGCCATACTGGCTCAGAACAAAGTGTTGACTCAGCAAGTTAACATGATTTCTCAAAGTCTGAATGGATGGCAAAATGCATCCAACAGTACTAAAGAGGCAGCTTCAGAAGAAGCTTATGATCCTGAGAACCCTGTAATGGCAGAGGTTAATTACATGGGTGAACCTTATGGAAACACCTATAACTCATCATGGAGAAATCACCCAAATTTTTCATGGAAGGATCAACAAAAGCCTCAACAAGGATTTAATAATGGTGGAAGAAATAGGCTCAGTAATAACAAGCCTTTTCCATCATCTTCTCAGCAACAGACAGAGAATTCTGAACAAAGCTCCTCTAATTTAGCAAATTTAGTCTCTGATCTGTCAAAAGCCACTTTCAGTTTCATGAGTGAAACAAGATCCTCCATCAGAAATCTAGAGGCACAAGTGGGCCAGCTGAGTAAGAAAGTCATTGAAACTCCTCCCAGTATTCTCCCAAGCAATACAGAAGAGAATTCAAAAGGAGAGTGCAAAGCCATTGATGTAATCAATATGGCCGAATGCACAAGGGAGGAGAAGGACGAAAATCCTAGTGAGGAAGACCTCCTGGGACGTCTCTCAAGCAAGAAGGAGTTTCCTATTAAGGATCCAAAGGAATCCGAGGCTCATATAGAGACCATAGAGATTCCATTAAATCTCCTTCTGCCATTCATGAGCTCTGAAGACTATTCTTCCTCTGAAGAGGATGAAGATGTGACTGGAGAGCAAGTTGCTCAATATTTAGGAGCTATCATGAAGCTGAATGCCAAGTTGTTTGGTAATGAGACTTGGGAAAGTGAACCTCCCTTGCTCATTAATGAACTAGATACCTGGATTCAGCAAATTTTACCTCAAAAGAGACAAGATCCTGGCAAGTTCTTAATACCTTGTACCATAGGCACCATGACCTTTGAAAAAGCTCTATGTGATCTGGGGTCAGGGATAAATCTTATGCCATTCTCTGTAATGGAGAAGCTGGGGATCATTGAGGTACAACCTACCTTGTTCTCATTACAATTGGCAGACAAGTCATTGAGACAAGCTTATGGAATAGTAGAGGACATGTTAGTAAAGGTTGAAGGCCTTTACATCCCTGCTGATTTCATAATCTTAGACACTAGGAAGGAAGAGGATGAATGCATCATCCTTGGAAGACCTTTCCTAGCTACAGCAGGAGCTGTGATAGATGTCAATAGAGGTGAATTAGTCCTTCAATTGAATGGGGACTACCTTGTGTTTAAGGCACATGGCCATCCCTCTGTGACAAAAGAGAGTAAGCATGAAGAGCTTCTCTCAGTTCAGAGTCAAGAAGAGCCCCCACAGTCAAACTCTAAGTTTGGTGTTGGGAGGCCACAACCAAACTCTAAGTTTGGTGTTAAGACCCATATCCAAACTCAAAGTTTGGTGTTGGGACTATACAACATTGACCTGATCACCTTGTGGCTCCATGAGAGCCCACTATCAAGCTATTGACATTAAAGAAGCGCTTGTTGGGAGGCAACCCAATTTTATTTATCTAATTTTTATTTTATTTTATTTTATTATTATTTTGTGTTTTATTAGGTACATGATCATGTGGAGTCACGAAAAAAATATAAAAATTAAAAACAGAATCAAAAACAGCAGAAGAAAAATCACACCCTGGAGGGAGGACATCCTGGCGTTCAACGCCAGTAAGGAGCATCTGGCTGGCGTTCAATGGTGCACGAAATTGCAATAACACTTTTGCAATCCCGCACAACTAACCAGCAAGTGCACTGGGTCGTCCAAGTAATACCTTGCGTGAGCAAGGGTCGATCCCACGGAGATTGTCGGCTTGAAGCAAGCTATGGTTATCTTGTAAATCTTAGTCAGGATATCAGAAATTATCAGGATTGATTGTAAAAAGCAAAAGAACATGAAAAAGGTACTTGTTTTGCAGTAATGGAGAATAGGCTGAGGTTTTGGAGATGCTCCATCTTCCGAATCTCTGCTTTCCTACTGTCATCTTCATCAAACACGCAAGGCTCCTTCCATGGCAAGCTGTATGTAGGGTTTCACCGTTGTCAGTGGCTACCTCCCATCCTCTCAGTGAAAGCGATTGCATATGCCCTGTCACAGTCATAGCGGAATTCATCTATCGGTTCTCAATCAGGCCGGAATAGAATCCAGTGATTCTTTTGCGTCTGTCACTAACGCCCTGCCTTCAGGAGTTTGAAGCACGTCACAGTCATTCAATCATTGAGTCTTACTCAGAATACCACAGACAAGGTTTAGACCTTCCGGACCCTCTTGAATGCCGCCATCAGTTCTAGCTTATACCACGAAGATTCCGATTAAAGAATCCAAGAGATATCTACTTAATCTAAGGTAGAACAGAGGTGGTTGTCAGGCACATGTTCATAGTTGAGAATGATGATGAGTGTCACGGATCATCACATTCATCCGGGTTAAGAGCAAGTGATATCTTAGAATGGAAGCAAGTATGATTGAATAAGAAACAGTAGTAATTGCATTAATCCATCAAGACACAGCAGAGCTCCTCACCCCCAACCATGGGGTTTAGAGACTCATGCTGTGGAAGGTACACAAGAAACGTATAAGAAATGTCATGAGGTAATGTTGTACCGATTACAATATCAAAAGATCCTATAAATAGTGAACTAGTATCCTAAGGTTTACAGAAATGAGTAAATGACAGAAAAATCCACTTCCGGGCCCACTTGGTGTGTGCTTGGGCTGAGCATTGACGCTTTTATGTGTAGAGACGTTTTCTGGAGTTAAACGCCAGCTTTCATGCCAGTTTGGGCGTTTAACTCCAAGTTTTATGCCAGTTCCGGCGTTTAACGCTGGAATTTCTGAGGCCGAATTGCTACGCCGGTTTGGGCCATCAAATCTTGGGCAAAGTATGGACTATCATATATTGCTGGAAAGCCCAGGATGTCTACTTTCCAATGCCGTTGAGAGCGCGCCAATTGGGCTTCTGTAGCTCCAGAAAATCCACTTCGAGTGCAGGGAGGTCAGAATCCAACAGCATCTGCAGTCCTTTTCAGTCTCCGGATCAGATTTTTGCTCAGAACCTTCAATTTCAGTCAGAAAATACCTGAAATCACCGAAAAACACACAAACTCATAGTAAAATCCAGAAAAGTGAATTTTAACTAAAACTAATAAAATATACTAAAACTAACTAAAAGATACTAAAAACATACTAAAAACAATGCCAAAAAGCGTATAAATTATCCGCTCATCACAACACCAAACTTAAATTGTTGCTTGTCCCCAAGCAACTGAAAATCAGAATAGGATAAAAAGAAGAGAATATACTATAGATTCCAAAATATCAAAGAAATATAGTTACAATTAGATGAGCGGGACTAGTAGCTTTTTTCCTCCGAACAGTTTTGGCATCTCACTCTATCCTTTGAAGTTCAGAATGATTGGCATCTATGAGAACTCAGAACTCAGATAGTGTTATTGATTCTCCTAGTTAAGTATGATGATTCTTGAACATAGCTAGTGTATGAGTCTTGGCTGTGGCCCAAAGCACTCTGTCTTCCAGTATTACCACCGGATACATACATGCCACAGACACATAATTGGATGAACCTTTTTAGATTGTGACTCAGCTTTGCTAAAGTCCCCAATTAGAGGTGTCCAGGGTTCTTAAGCACACTCTTGTTGCCTTGGTTCACAACTTTATTTCTTTCTTTTTCTTTTCTTCTTTTCCTTTCTTCTCTTTTTTTTTTCGAAATTTTTTTTTGAATACACTGCTTTTTCTTGCTTCAAGAATCAATTTGATGATTTTTCAGATCCTCAATAACAGTTCTCTTTCTCCTCATTCTTTCAAGAGCCAACAATTTTAACATTCTCAAAACAACAAATTCAAAAGACATATGCACTGTTCAAGCATTCATTCAGAAAACAAAAAGTATTGTCACCACATCAAGCTAATTCAACTAGTTTCAGAGATGAATTTCGAAATCCTGTACTTCTTGTTCTTTTGTGTTTAAAGCATTTTTCTTTTAAGAGAGGTGATGGATTCATAGGACATTCATAGCTTTTAAGGCATAAACTTTAAATTTTATTAATTATGAATTAAGAACAAGACTCAGAAAATAAATATAAGATGAAACTAAAAATAGAAAAACAAAACAAAAACGAAAAAAAATATAGGCTCCTAATGATAGAGGTTTTCACAGAGTTAGGACTCAACAACCTTGATTTTGAGAAGTGGATGCTCCCTCAGCTTGAGAGGAGAGCTTTTGGCGTTTCAATTCTTGGATTTCACGCCCCTGCTTCTCTTGTTCCTTCAGCAATTTGCAGATCATGCAGTTCTGATTCTGCTGTTCTTCCTTCAGTTGCTCCATAGTCTCTTGCAACTTGTTAATGGATGCTTCTAGGCTGGCCCAGTAGCCAATTTCAGGGAATTCGGGGAGGAACTCATGCGCCCTCCTCTTGATAGAGTTGTCTTGCACTTGCCCTTCCATTACTTCTTGGTGATTGGATGTTCAATGGGTATGAACTCATCTACTCCCATCTTTACCCCAGCCTCTTTACAGAGCAAGGAGATCAAGCTTGGGTAGGCCAATTTGGCTTCAGTGGAAATTCTTATTTGCAATTGTGTAGATCTCACAAGCAATCACATGATGCACCTCCACTGCTTTTCCAAGCATAATGCAATGAATCATCACTGCTCTCTTGATAGTAACCTCAGAACGGTTGCTAGTGGGCAATATGGAACGCCCAATAAAGTCTAGCCAACCTCTTGCAATTGGTTTGAGGTCTCCCCTCTTGAGTTGGTTAGGGACACCTTTAGAATTGGTTATCCATTTAGTTCCAGGGAGGCATATATCCTCTAGAACTTGATCCAACCCTTTATCTACTCTCACCATCCTCCTATTAAAGGAGTCAGGATCATCTTGCAGTTGAGGCAACTTGAAGATTTCTCTTATTTTGTCCAGATGGAAGTATATAACTTTCCCTCTGACCATGGTTCTATAGGTATGGTAAGCGGTTCCAGTCATTCTCTGCTTATCTGTCAGCCACAGATTTGAGTAGAATTCCTGAACCATGTTCCTTCCAACCTTTGTCTCAGGATTGGTTAGAACTTCCCAACCTCTGTTTCGAATTTGCTCTTGGATCCCCGGATATTCATCTTCTTTCAGATCAAATTTTACTTCCGGGATCACTGACCTCAGACCCATTATTTTGTGATAATGGTCTTCATGTTCTTTGGTTAAGAACTTCTTTTGATTCCAAAGATTCTTTGGATTAGTCTCTTTCTTTCCTCTTAAATTGGTTTGTTTTCCCTTAGGAGCCATGATCTTGATGAATCTTGGCTTAGTGATCACGGAAAAGCACACCAAACTTAGAGGTTTGCTTGTCCTCAAGCAAAAGAAAAGAGAGAAGAGAGGGGGAGGAAGAGGAAATTCGAATGGTGTGATGGAATGAGGGAGCCAAACGTGTATTTATAAGGTGGGGATGGGAGTTTTCGAAAAAGAAGAGAGAAATTTGAAAGGAGATTTGAGGAGATATGGAAAGAAATTGAGAAAAGGGTGAAATTTTTGAACAATGTTTGTAATTGATTTGAAATAAATTTGAAGAGTGGTTTTGATTTTTTGAAGATTTGAAAGTGAATGATGAATGATTGAAGTGTGATTTTGTAGAAAAGTATGGGTGAGAAAAGGAAAGGTTGAAAAAAATTGAATTGAAAACAAAATTGTGGTCCCCCCACCAAGCTGGCGTTAAACGCCCAGAATGGCACCCATTCTGGCGTTTAACGCCCATTTGTAGCCCTTTTTGGGCGTTTAACGCCCAGCCAGGTGCCCTGGCTGGCGTTAAACGCCAGAATTCCTTTGTCACTGGGCGTTTTTCCAAAACGCCCAGGATGCTGCACACCTGGCGTTAAACGCCCAGAATGGTGCCCATTCTGGCGTTTAACGCCCAGAATGGTGCCCATTCCTGGCGTTAAACGCCCAGAATGGTACCCATTCTGGCGTTTAACGCCCAAAATGCCCCTTACTGGCGTTTTTTCGCCAGTAAGCTCATTTTCTCTGCTTTTTGAGCTGAATCTTTCTGTAACTCTGTGAATTCCTTCATTTTTGATACTTGCCTCTGTAAGAACTAATCATATACCCTCCTAATGACTGGGTTGCCTCCCAGCAAGCGCTTCTTTACTGTCTTTAGCTGGACTTCTGCTAAGAATCACTCAAGTCTCAGTTTTGAGCATTCCTGCTCAAAATTTCCTTCAAGATAGTGCTTGATTCTCTGTCCATTAACAATGAACTTCTTGTCAGAATCAATATCCTGAAGCTCAACATATCCATATGGTGACACTCCTGTAATCACATACGGACCCCTCCACCGGGATTTGAGTTTTCCTGGAAACAATTTGAGCCTGGAGTTGAAGAGCAGAACTTTTTGTCCTGGCTCAAAGACTCTGGTTGACAATCTCTTGTCATGCCACTTCTTTGCCTTTTCCTTATAAATTTTTGCATTTTCAAAGGCATTGAGTCTGAACTCCTCTAGCTCATTTAGCTGGAGCAGTCTTTTCTCACCAGCTAACTGAGCATCCATGTTTAGGAATCTGGTTGCCCAATAGGCTTTATGTTCCAGTTCCACAGGCAAATGACAGGCCTTCCCATACACCAGTTGGTATGGAGAGGTTCCTATAGGAGTCTTGAATGCTGTTCTGTATGCCCACAGAGCATCATCTAAGCTCTTTGCCCAATCCTTTCTTCGGGCCATCACAGTCCGTTCTAGGATTCTTTTTAGTTCTCTGTTAGAGACTTCTGCTTGCCCATTTGTCTGTGGATGATACGGGGTTGCCACTTTATGGCTGATTCCATATCTAACCATAGCAGAGTATAGCTGTTTGTTGTAGAAATGAGAGCCCCCATCACTGATTAGTATCCTGGGAACACCAAATCTGCTGAAGATGTTTTTCTGGAGGAACTTTAGCACGGTCTTGGTATCATTAGTGGGTGTAGCAATTGCTTCTACCCACTTAGATACATAGTCTACTGCCACCAGAATGTAAGTGTTTGAGTATGATGGTGGGAATGGCCCCATGAAGTCAATTCCCCATACATCAAACAATTCTATCTCTAATATCCCTTGTTGAGGCATGGCATATCCGTGAGGCAGGTTACCAGCTCTTTGGCAACTGTCGCAGTTACGCACAAACTCTCGGGAATCTTTATAGAGAGTAGGCCAGTAGAAGCCGCACTGGAGGACTTTAGTGGCTGTTCGCTCACTTCCAAAATGTCCTCCATATTGTGATCCATGGCAGTGCCATAGGATCCTTTGTGCTTCTTCTCTGGGTACACACCTGCGGATCACTCCGTCAGCACATCTCTTAAAGAGATATGGTTCATCCCAGAGGTAGTACTTGGCATCTGAAATTAATTTCTTTCTTTGCACATAGCTGTACTCCTTGGGTATGAACCTCACAGCTTTATAGTTTGCCATATCTGCAAACCATGGAGCTTCCTGAATGGCAAAGAGTTGCTCATCTGGGAAAGTCTCAGAGATCTCAGTAGAAGGGAGGGACGCTCCAGCTACTGGTTCTATTCGGGACAGATGATCAGCTACTTGGTTCTCTGTCCCTTTTCTGTCTCTTATTTCTATATCAAACTCTTACAGAAGCAATACCCATCTGATAAGTGGTGCACGAAATTGTGATCACTACAACTTCGCACAACTAACCAGCAAGTGCACTGGGTCGTCCAAGTAATACCTTACGTGAGTAAGGGTCGATCCCACGGAGATTGGTGGTATGAAGCAAGCTATGGTCACCTTGTAAATCTCAGTCAGGCAGACTCAAATGGGTATAGTGATGAACGAAAATAACATAAAAGATAAAGATAGAGATACTTATGTATATCATTGGTGTAAGAGCTTCAGACAAGCGTATGAAGATGCCTTCCCTTCCGTCTTTCTGCTTTCCTACTGCCTTCATCCAATCCTTCTTACTCCTTTCCATGGTAAGCTCGTGTAAGGTTTCACTGTTGTCAGCAGCTACCTCCCATCCGCGCAGTGAAAGCTAATGCACGCACTCTGTCACAGTGCTGCCAATCACCGGTTTGGTTCCCTCCCCTACCGGAATAGAATCACTCTTTTGCGTCTGTCACTAACGCCCAGTAGGTTACAGGTTTGAAGTACGTCACAGTCATTCAATCATTGAATCCTACTCAGAATACCACAGACAAGGTTAGACCTTCCGGATTCTCTTGAATGCTGCCATCAGTTCTTGCCTATACCACGAAGACTCTGATCTCACGGAATGGCTGGCTCGTTTGTCAGGCGAGCACTCGGTTGTCAGGCGATCAACCATGCATCGTGCAATCAGGAATCCAAGAGATATTCACTAAGCCTCAGATGCTTGTAGAACAAGAATGGTTGTCAGTCACCTTGTTCATGGGTGAGAATGGTGATGGGCGTCAATCATCACCTTCATCATGTTGAAGAACAAGTGATATCTTGGACAAAGAACAAGCGGAATTGAATGGAAGAACAATAGTAATTGCATTAATACTCGAGGTACAGCAGAGCTCCACACCTTAATCTATGGTGTGTAGAAACTCCACCGTTGAAAATACATAAGCATAAGGTCTAGGCATGGCCGAATGGCCAGCCTCCCAAAGGTCTAAGATAGCATCAAACAAAGATAGCTACCAAAAGTCCTAGATGATCAAAGGATCTAAAATTAATCCAAAGATGAGTAAATGACATAAAAATCCACTTCCGGGCCCACTTGGTGTGTGCTTGGGCTGAGCAATGAAGCATTTTTCGTGTAGAGACTCTTCTTGGCGTTTAACTCCCGTTTTGGTGCCAGTTTGGGCGTTTAACTCCCATTCTTGTGCCAGTTTGGGCGTTTAACGCTGGGAATTCTGAGGGTGACTTTGAACGCCGGTTTGGGCCATCAAATCTTGGGCAAAGTATGGACTATCATATATTGCTGGAAAGCCCAGGATGTCTACTTTCCAACGCCATTGAGAGCGCGCCAATTGGGCTTCTGTAGCTCCAGAAAATCCACTTCGGGTGCAGGGAGGTCAGAATCCAACAGCATCTGCAGTCCTTTTGAGCCTCTGGATCAGATTTTTGCTCAGATCCCTCAATTTCAGCCAGAAAATACCTGAAATCACAGAAAAACACACAAACTCATAGTAAAGTCCAGAAAAGTGAATTTTAATTAAAAACTAATACAAATATACTAAAAACTCAACTAAAACTACTAAAAACATACTAAAAACAATGCCAAAAAGCGTATAAATTATCCGCTCATCACAACACCAAACTTAAATTGTTGCTTGTCCCCAAGCAACTGAAAATCAAATAAGATAAAAAGAAGAGAATATACTATAGACTCCAAATTATCAATGAAACATAGCTTCAAATTAGATGAGCGGGACTAGTAGCTTTTTGCCTCCAAACAGTTTTGGCATCTCACTTTATCCTCTGAGGTTCAGAATGATTGGCTTCTTTAGGAACTTAGAATCCAGATAGTGTTATTGATTCTCCTAGTTAAGTATGATGATTCTTGAACACAGCTACTTTATGAGTCTTGGCCGTGGCCCAAAGCACTCTGTCTTCCAGTATTACCACCGGATACATACATGCCACAGACACATAATTGGGTGAACCTTTTCAGATTGTGACTCAGCTTTGCTAAAGTCCCCAATTAGAGGTGTCCAGGGTTCTTAAGCACACTCTTTTTGCCTTGGATCACAACTTTATTTCTTTCTTTTTCTTTTCTTTTTCTTTCTCCCCTTTTTTTTTCGTTTTTCTGCTTCTCTTTTTTTCTTTTTTTTTTGTATTCACTGCTTTTTCTTGCTTCAAGAATCATTTTTATGATTTTTCAGATCCTCAGTAACATGTCTCCTTTTTCATCATTCTTTCAAGAGCCAACAATTTTAACATTCATGAACCACAAATTCAAAAGACATATGCACTGTTCAAGCATACATTCAGAAAACAAAAAGTATTGCCACCACATCAAACTAATTGAGCTAGTTTTAAAGATGAATTTGAAATCCTGTACTTCTTGTTCTTTTGTAATAAAAACAGTTTTCATTTAAGAAAGGTGATGGATTCATATTCATAGCTTTAAGGCATAGACACTAAGACACTAATGATCATAAGACACAAACATAGATAAACATAAGCATAAAAATTCGAAAACAGAAAAATAAAGAACAAGGAGATTAAAGAACGGGTCCACCTTAGTGATGGCGGCTTGTTCTTCCTCTTGAAGGTCTTATGGAGTGCTTGAGCTCCTCAATGTCTCTTCCTTGTCTTTGTTGCTCATCTCTCATGATTCTTTGATCTTCTCTAATTTCATGGAGGAGGATGGCATGTTCTTGGTGCCACCCTTAGTTGTCCTGTGTTGGAACTCAATTCTCCTAGGGAGGTGTTTAGTTGCTCCCAATAGTCTTGTGGAGGAAGGTGCATCCCTTGAGGTATCTCAGGGATCTCATGATGAGAGGGGTCTCTTGTTTGCTCCATCCTTTTCTTGGTGATGGGCTTGAGGTCATGCCTTCTCAGTTGCACCGGCTTTGGATGCTATAAATGGTTATGGAAAAACAAAAGCAATGCTTTTACCACACCAAACTTAAAAGGTTTGCTCGTCCTCGAGCAAAAGAAGAAAGAAGAGAGTAGAAGAAGAAGAAATGAGAAGAAGGGAGTGGCTTTGTGTTTCGGCCATAGAGGGGGAGAAGTGGTGTGAAAATGAAGGAGTGAAGAAGGGTTTATGGGGAAGAGGTATTGAGGTGATTGGTGAATGGGTGAAGAAGAGAGAGTGTGGTGGGTTGGTGGGGATCCTGTGGGGTCCACAGATCCTGAGGTGTCAAGGAAAAGTCATCCCTGCACCAAATGGCACTCAAAATCACGTTTTGAGGCATTTCTGGCGTTAAACGCCGGGCTGGTGCCCATTTCTGGCGTTTAACGCCAGGTTCTAGCCCTTTCCTGGCGTTTAACGCCAGTCTGGTGCCCCTTTCTGGCGTTAAACGCCCAGAATGGTGCCAGACTGGGCGTTAAACGCCCAACTGCTAGCCTCACTGGCATTTAAACGCCAGTGAGTTCTTCCTCCAGGGTGTGCTGTTTTTCTTCCTGTTTTTCATTCTGTTTTTGCTTTTTCAATGGATTTTGTGACTTCTTATGATCATCAACCTACAAAAAACATAAAATAACAAAAGAAAATAGATAAAATATAACATTGGGTTGCCTCCCAACAAGCGCTTCTTTAATGTCAGTAGCTTGACAGAGGGCTCTCATGGAGCCTCACAGATACTCAGAGCAATGTTGAAACCTCCCAACACCAAACTTAGAGTTTGAATGTGGGGGTTCAACACCAAACTTAGAGTTTGGTTGTGGCCTCCCAACACCAAACTTAGAGTTTGACTGTGGGGGCTCTGTTTGTCTCTGATTTGAGAGAAGCTCTTCATGCTTCCTCTCTATGGTGACAGAGGGATATCCTTGAGCTTTAAACACAAGGGATTCTTCATTCACTTGAATGATCAGTTCACCTCCATCAACATCAATCACAGCCTTTGCTGTGGCTAGGAAGGGTCTGCCAAGGATGATAGATTCATCCATGCACTTCCCAGTTTCTAGGACTATGAAATCAGTAGGGATGTAATGGTCTTCAATCTTAACCAAAACATTCTCTACTAGTCCATAAGCTTGTTTTCTTGAGTTGTCTGCCATCTCTAGTGAGATTCTTGCAGCTTGTACCTCAAAGATCCCTAGCTTCTCCATTACAGAGAGAGGCATGAGGTTTACACTTGACCCTAAGTCACACAGAGCCTTCTTGAAGGTCATGGTGCCTATGGTACAAGGTATGGAAACTTCCCAGGGTCTTGTCTCTTTTGAGGTAATTTCTGCCTAGACAAGTCATCCAGTTCTTTGGTGAGCAAAGGAGGTTCATTCTCCCAAGTCTCATTTCCAAATAACTTGTCATTTAGCTTCATGATTGCTCCAGGTATGTAGCAACTTGCTCTTCAGTGACATACTCATCCTCTTCAGAGGAAGAATACTCATCAGAGCTCATGAAAGGCAGAAGTATGGCCAATGGAATCTCTATGGTCTCATTTTGAGCCTCAGATTCCCATGGTTCCTCATTGGGGAACTCAGAGGAGGTTGGTGCACGCTCATTGAGGTCTTCCTCAGTGGCGTCCACTTCCTCTCTATCCTCTCCAAATTCGGCCATATTGATGGCTTTGCACTCTCCTTTTGGATTTTCTTCTGTGTTGCTTGGGAGAGTACTTGGAGGGAGTTCAATAACTTTCTTGCTCAGCTGTCCCACTTGTGCCTCCAAATTCCTAATGGAGGACCTTGTTTCAGTCATGAAACTTTGAGTGGTTTTGATTAGATCAGAGACCATGGTTGCTAAGTCAGAGGGGTTCTGCTTAGAATTCTCTGTCTGTTGCTGAGAAGATGATGGAAAAGGCTTGCCATTGCTAAACCTGTTTCTTCCACCATTGTTGTTATTGAAACCTTGTTGAGGTCTCTCTTGATTCTTCCATGAGAGATTTGGGTGATTCTCCATGAAGAATATAGGTGTTTCCATAGGGTCTCCTAGGTAATTCACCTCTTCCATTGAAGGGTTCTCAGGATCATAAGCTTCTTCTTCAGATGAAGCATCCTTAGTACTGCTGGTGCATTTTGCATTCCAGACAGGACTTTGAGAAATCAAATTGACTTGTTGAGTCAATATCTTGTTCTGAGCCAATATGGCTTTCAGAGTGTCAATCTCAAGAACTCCTTTCTTCTGACTAGTCCCATTGTTCACAGGATTCCTTTCAGAGTGTACATGAATTGTTATTTGCAACCATTTCAATGAGCTCTTGAGCCTCTGTAGGCGTCTTCTTCAGATGAGAGATCCTCCAGCAGAGCTATCCAAAGACATTTTGGACAGTTCAGAGAGACCATCATAGAAAATACCTATGATGCTCCATTCAGAAAGCATGTCGAAGGACATTTTCTGATTAGTTGTTTGTATCTTTCCCAAGCTTCATAGAGGGATTCTCCATCCTTCTGTCTGAAGGTTTGGACTTCCACTCTAAGCTTACTCCATCTTTGTGGTGGAAAGAACTTTGCCAAGAAGCATTGACTAGCTTTTCCCAAGAGTCCAGGCTTTCTTTAGGTTGAGAGTCCAACCATATCCTAGCTCTGTCTCTTACAGCAAAAGGGAATGCATCAGTCTATAGACCTCAGGGTCAACCCCATTAGTCTTGACTGTGTCACAGATTTGCAAGAATTCAGCTAAAAACTGATGAGGATCTTCCATTGGAAGTCCATGGAACTTGCAATTCTGTTGCATTAGAGAAACTAATTGAGGCTTAAGCTCAAAGTTGTTTGCTCCAATGGCAGGGATAGAGATGCTTCTCCCATAGAAATCAGAGTAGGTGCAGTAAAGTCACCCAGCACCTTCCTTGCATTGTTTGCATTATTGTTGTTTTCGGCTGCCATGTCTTCTTCTTCTTTGAAGAATTCGGTCAGTCCTCAACAGAGAGTTGTGCCTTAGCTTCTCTAGCTTCCGATTCAAGTCCTTTCAGGTTCAGGGTCAGCTTCAACAAGAATGCCTTTGTCTTTGTTCCTGCTCATATGAAGGAGAAGAAAACAAGAAAATATGCAATCCTCTATGTCACAGTATAGAGATTCCTTGAGGTGTCAGAGGAAGAAAAATGGAAGATAGAGGTAGAAAATTCGAACTTATCAAAGAAGATGGAGTTCGAATTTTGCATTAAGGAATAGTGTTAGTCCATGAATAGAAGGATATGAGAAGAAGGAAGTAATTTTCGAAAATTTAAGTAAAGATTTTGAAAACATTTTGAAAAACACTTAATTGATTTTCGAAAACAAAGTGGGAAAGAATAAAGTGATTTTTGAAAAAGATTTTGAAATTAGAAATCAAAAAGATTTGATTGAAAATTATTTTGAAAAAAGATATGGTTAAGAAGATGATTGGTTTTAAAAAAGATGTGATTGAAAAGATATGATTTGAAAACAATTTTAAAAAGATATGATTTGAAAACAATTTAAAAAGATATGATTTGAAAACAATTTTAAAAGATATGATTTTAAAATTAATGACTTGCCTAACAAGAAAGATATGATTCAAACATAAAACCTTCCTCAACAGAAAAGGCAAAAAAATGTTCAATCAAATCATTAATTGTTAGTAAGTATCTTTGAAAAGGAAAGAAATTGATTTTGAAAACATTTGATTGAAAAGATATGATTTGAAAAGATTTGATTTTGAAAAACTTTGAAAACTTGAAAAAAAATTGATTTTGCAAACAAAATCTTCCCCCTTTGCCATCCTGGCGTTAAACGCCCAGAATGGTGCACATTCTGGCGTTTAATGCCCAAACTACTACCTTTTGGGCGTTAAACGCCCAGCCAGGCACCCTGGCTGGCGTTTAAACGCCAGTCTGTCTTCTTCACTGGCATTTTTGAATGCCCAGCTTTTTCTGTGTGATTCCTCTGCAGTATGTTCTGAATCTTCAATTCTCTGTATTATTGACTTGAAAGACACAAATTAAAAATATTTTTGGATTTTTAATAATGAGGAATAATCAAAATGCAACTAAAATCAAATAACAATGCATGCAAGACACCAAACTTAGCAGTTTGTATATATGGGAAACAACAAAACACTCAAGTCAATAGAATTCAAAGATCAAAACAAGAAAATCATCAAGAACAACTTGAATTAATGAAGACACATGCATGAATGCAGTAAGAACAAAACATGCAATTGACCACTAAACTTAAGATGAGACTCTAGACTCAAACAAGAAATATTTTGGATTTTATGCTTTTGTAATTTTTTTTTTTGGTATTTTTCGAAAATTAGGTGAAAAGGAAAATAAAGGTATCAAAATTCTTATGAGAATTCCAGGAATCATGCAATGTTAGTCTAAAGCTTTAGTCTAAGGAATTAGACTAGCTAGCTAAGCTTCAGCAAGACATTGCATTCAAGAGCTAATTGATGATGATCAATCAGCTTTGGTGATGATAAGAACATCACCTTGAAACACTAGAATTCATTCTTAAGAAACTCTGAAGAAAATAATACCTAATCTAAGCAACAAGATGAACCGTCAGTGTCCATACACAAGAACCAATCCCCGGCAACGGCGCCAAAAACTTGGTGCACGAAATTGTGATCACTACAACTTCGCACAACTAACCAGCAAGTGCACTGGGTCGTCCAAGTAATACCTTACGTGAGTAAGGGTCGATCCCACGGAGATTGGTGGTATGAAGCAAGCTATGGTCACCTTGTAAATCTCAGTCAGCAGACTCAAATGGGTATAGTGTGAACGAAAATAACATAAAAGATAAGATAGAGATACTTATGTATATCATTGGTGTAAGAGCTTCAGACAAGCGTATGAAGATGCCTTCCCTTCCGTTTCTTTCCTACTGCCTTCATCCAATCCTTCTTACTCCTTTCCATGGCAAGCTCGTGTAAGGTTTTCACTGTTGTCAGCAGCTACCTCCCATCCGCGCAGTGAAAGCTAATGCACGCACTCTGTCACAGTGCTGCCATCACCGGTTTGGTTCCCTCCCCTACCGGAATAGAATCACTCTTTTGCGTCTGTCACTAACGCCCAGTAGGTTACAGGTTTGAAGTACGTCACAGTCATTCATCATTGAATCCTACTCAAATACCACAGACAAGGTTAGACCTTCCGGATTCTCTTGAATGCTGCATCAGTTCTTGCCTATACCACGAAGACTCTGATCTCACGAATGGCTGGCTCGTTTGTCAGGCGAGCACTCGGTTGTCATGCGATCAACCATGCATCGTGCAATCAGGAATCCAAGAGATATTCACTAAGCCTCAGATGCTTGTAGAACAAGAAGGTTGTCAGTCACCTTGTTCATGGGTGAGAATGGTGATGGGCGTCAATCATCACCTTCATCATGTTGAAGAACAAGTGATATCTTGGACAAAGAACAAGCGGAATTGAATGGAAGAACAATAGTAATTGCATTAATACTCGAGGTACAGCAGAGCTCCACACCTTAATCTATGGTTGTAGAAACTCCA